>NW_025745786.1:117500-215000 GCF_021184085.1 Oncorhynchus gorbuscha | reverse complement strand
GGGAAGCTATCGTGGTTCTTTCTCTCTAATCAAAGTGTCAAACAAGTCACTGCTGTTGTTGCTCTCTCATCTCTGGCAGCTTAGCGTTCCTAACAGGAGACTGGAATAACGAATACATACTGTTGAATGCTGTGAACTTCAGTCACACCCGTTGCTGACAGGTGTATAAAATTGAGCACACCCGCCCATGCAATCTCCATAGACAAACATTGGGAGTAGAATGGGCCCATACTGAAGAGCTCAGTGACTTTCAACGTGGCACCGTCATAGGATGTCACCTTTCCAACAGGTCTCAGATCATCACATTTCTGCCCCGGTCAACTGTAAGTGCTGTTATTGTGGAAAAGTCTAGGAGCAACAACGAGTTAACAGAATGGGACCGCTGACTGCTGAAGCAAGTAGCACGTAAAACTAGTCTGTCCTCGGTTTACAACACTCCACTACCGAGTTCCAAACTGACTCTGGAAGCAACGTCAGCACAAGAACTGTTCGTCAGGACCTTCATGAAATGGGTTTCCGTGGCCGAGCAGCCACACACAAGGCTAAGATCACCATGCGCAATGCCAAGCGTCTGCTGGAGTGGTGTAAATATTGGCTCCATTGGACTCTGGAAAAGCATTCTCTGGAGTGATGAATCAAACTTCACCATCTGGCAGTCCAACGGACGAATCTGGGTTTGGTGGATAACAGGAGAACGCTACCTGACCCAATGCATTGCGCCAACTGTAAAGTTTGGTGGATGAATAATGGTCTGGGTCTGTTTTTCATGGTTCAGGCCCCTTCGTTCCAGTGAAGGGAAATCTTAACACCACAGTACACAATGACATTCTAGATGATTCTGTGCTTCCAACTTTGTGGCATCAGTTTGGGAAAGACCCGTTCCTGCTTCATCATGACATTACCCCTCGAGCACAAAGCGAGGTCCATACAAAAAAAAATGTTTTTCAACATCGGTGTGGAAGAATTTGACTGGCATGCACAGAGCCCTGACCTCAACCCCCATCGAACACCTTTGGGATGTATTAAAACGCAGACTGCCAGCCAGGCCTTATTGCCCAACTTCAGTGCCCCGACCTCACTAATGCTCTTGTGGCCGAATGGAAGCAAGTCCCCGCAGCAATGTTACAACACCTAGTGGAAAACCGTCCCAGAAGAGTGGAGGCTGTTATAGCAGCAATGTTCCAACATCTAGTGGAAAGCCTTCCCAGAAGAGTGGAGGCTGTTATAGCAGCAATGTTCCAACATCTAGTGGAAAGCCTTCCCAGAAGAGTGGAGGCTGTTATAGCAGCAATGTTCCAACATCTAGTGGAAAGCCTTCCCAGAAGAGTGGAGGCTGTTATAGCAGCAATGTCCCTACATCTAATGGAAAGCCTTCCACACAGGAGCATATATCTATTTAATTCTGATGCTCTGCCCAAACCGTGTCCTCTTCCTCTCCTCAACCGTTGACATCAGAAGCCTACAAGTCTCCAGCCACTTGGCCTGGATGACAGGGGGCACCACGGACAAGTCTCCAGACACTTGGCCTGGATGACAGGGGCACCACGGACAAGTCTCCAGCCACTTGGCCTGGCTGGCAGGGGGCACCACGGACAAGTCTCCAAACACTCGGCCTGGCTGGCAGGGGGCACCACGGACAAGTCTCCAGACACTTGGCCTGGCTGGCAGAGGGCACAGTGAACAGGGTGCAGGAGTAAGAGCCTTACGGTCTCTGAGATACTTTAATTGGGATTTAGGTGGCTGTAACAATACTGCATGCTTCAAATACAACAGGCTACAACTCAGTGATGTCAGAGTCCGGTGGCGGTGTGCGCTGTGTGCACGGGGTTGATTGTTTTAGGCTGAGCGGGTTTGGCTGAACGCTGGGAAAAGGAAATCCCTTGTTTGGGGCGGCAGCCATGTTATTAAGAAGTGACTGACTGGTTGTTCTGTTGTGCTGCATTGGTACAAGGTACAGTCAGGAGTTATATAATGAAGCTACAGTTATCAGACACGTCTGTTGTGCTGCAGTGGTACAGTCAGGAGTTATATAATGAAGCTACAGTTGTCAGACACGTCTGTTGTGCTGCAGTGGTACAGTCAGGAGTTATATAATGAAGCTACAGTTGTCAGACACGTCTGTTGTGCTGCAGTGGTACAGTCAGGAGTTATATAATGAAGCTACAGTTGTCAGACACGTCTGTTGTGCTGCATTGATTGATTGACTGATCGATCAGTTGATTCATTTATTTATTTATTTTTCTTCAATATCTGGTTTATTGATTGATTGTATATTGAATGATTGCATTGGTTGCATTTATTGCATTTAACAATGAAACAATGACCTGGATAAGATTAAATAATGGCATTAACCCGTAGTAAAATATAGCCTTCATGTCAGTGTGTAAAACCTCTATGTTCTCTCTGTGTTTATTGGTCAATAATCTGGCTAACGTCCGGTAAACGGCGTGTTTTTGCAGAACTACCTGACCACAAACATCAATAACCGACAGTGTTCACCCCAACCTGTTTCAAAATCACTTCTGGCTTTGTTTAGCAACACGTTGGTTGGGATAGAGGGCAGTTAGTTACTGAGGTTATTGTGTTGCACATGAACGAAGGCGTCCGAAAGGCAGCCCCAGCTAGCACATTTGGTTCCTTGGACGTTGTGGAAATGTACGTTTTTGGTTTCCTGTGAGCTCTGGGAACGAAGTAATACGTTTCCTGACCGGTAAAAACAGAAGTTCTGAGAATGGAAGTGAACTTGTTCTGGGAACATACATTTTTTTAGGTTGCATTGAGGTTCTGAGAATGTTTTACTCTGGTTCCAGGGAGGTTCTGAGAATGTTTTACTCTGGTTCCAGGGAGGTTCTGAGAATGTTTTACTCTGGTTTCAGGGAGGTTCTGAGAATGTTTTACTCTGGTTTCAGGGAGGTTCTGAGAATGTTTTACTCTGGTTCCAGGGAGGTTCTGAGAATGTTTTACTCTGGTTCCAGGGAGGTTCTGAGAATGTTTTACTCTGGTTCCAGGGAGGTTCTGAGAATGTTTTACTCTGGTTCCAGGGAGGTTCTGAGAATGTTTTACTCTGGTTCCAGGGAGGTTCTGAGAATGTTTTACTCTGGTTTCAGGGAGGTTCTGAGAATGTTTTACTCTGGTTCCAGGGAGGTTCTGAGAATGTTTTACTCTGGTTCCAGGGAGGTTCTGAGAATGTTTTACTCTGGTTTCAGGGAGGTTCTGAGAATGTTTTACTCTGGTTCCAGGGAGGTTCTGAGAACGTTTTACTCTGGTTCCAGGGAGGTTCTGAGAATGTTTTACTCTGGTTTCAGGGAGGTTCTGAGAATGTTTTACTCTGGTTTCAGGGAGGTTCTGAGAACGTTTTACTCTGGTTTCAGGGAGGTTCTGAGAATGTTTTACTCTGGTTCCAGGGAGGTTCTGAGAACGTTTTACTCTGGTTCCAGGGAGGTTCTGAGAACGTTTTACTCTGGTTCCAGGGAGGTTCTGAGAATGTTTTACTCTGGTTTCAGGGAGGTTCTGAGAATGTTTTACTCTGGTTCCAGGGAGGTTCTGAGAATGTTTTACTCTGGTTTCAGGGAGGTTCTGAGAATGGTTTACTCTGGTTTCAGGGAGGTTCTGAGAATGTTTTACTCTGGTTCCAGGGAGGTTCTGAGAATGTTTTACTCTGGTTCCAGGGAGGTTCTGAGAATGTTTTACTCTGGTTCCAGGGAGGTTCTGAGAATGTTTTACTCTGGTTTCAGGGAGGTTCTGAGAATGTTTTACTCTGGTTCCAGGGAGGTTCTGAGAATGTTTTACTCTGGTTCCAGGGAGGTTCTGAGAATGTTTTACTCTGGTTTCAGGGAGGTTCTGAGAATGTTTTACTCTGGTTTCAGGGAGGTTCTGAGAATGTTTTACTCTGGTTCTAGGGATGTTCTGAGAATGTTTTACTCTGGTTCCAGGGAGGTTCTGAGAATGTTTTACTCTGGTTTCAGGGAGGTTCTGAGAATGTTTTACTCTGGTTTCAGGGAGGTTCTGAGAATGTTTTACTCTGGTTTCAGGGAGGTTCTGAGAACGTTTTACTCTGGTTTCAGGGAGGTTCTGAGAATGTTTTACTCTGGTTTCAGGGAGGTTCTGAGAACGTTTTACTCTGGTTTCAGGGAGGTTCTGAGAACGTTTTACTCTGGTTTCAGGGAGGTTCTGAGAATGTTTTACTCTGGTTCCAGGGATGTTCTGAGAATGTTTTACTCTGGTTCCAGGGAGGTTCTGAGAACGTTTTACTCTGGTTTCAGGGAGGTTCTGAGAACGTTTTACTCTGGTTTCAGGGAGGTTCTGAGAACGTTTTACTCTGGTTTCAGGGAGGTTCTGAGAACGTTTTACTCTGGTTTCAGGGAGGTTCTGAGAACGTTTTACTCTGGTTCCAGGGAGGTTCTGAGAATGTTTTACTCTGGTTCCAGGGAGGTTCTGAGAATGTTTTACTCTGGTTCTAGGGATGTTCTGAGAATGTTTTACTCTGGTTCCAGGGAGGTTCTGAGAATGTTTTACTCTGGTTCCAGGGAGGTTCTGAGAATGTTTTACTCTGGTTCCAGGGAGGTTCTGAGAATGTTTTACTCTGGTTCCAGGGAGGTTCTGAGAATGTTTTACTCTGGTTCCAGGGAGGTTCTGAGAATGTTTTACTCTGGTTCCAGGGAGGTTCTGAGAATGTTTTACTCTGGTTCCAGGGAGGTTCTGAGAATGTTTTACTCTGGTTCCAGGAAGGTTCTAAGAATGTTTTACTCTGGTTCCAGGGATGTTCTGAGAATGTTTTACTCTGGTTCCAGGGATGTTCTGAGAATGTTTTACTCTGGTTCCAGGGAGGTTCTGAGAATGTTTTACTCTGGTTCCAGGGAGGTTCTGAGAATGTTTTACTCTGGTTTCAGGGAGGTTCTGAGAATGTTTTACTCTGGTTCCAGGGAGGTTCTGAGAATGTTTTACTCTGGTTCCAGGGAGGTTCTGAGAATGTTTTACTCTGGTTCCAGGGATGTTCTGAGAATGTTTTACTCTGGTTCCAGGGAGGTTCTGAGAATGTTTTACTCTGGTTTCAGGGAGGTTCTGAGAATGTTTTACTCTGGTTTCAGGGAGGTTCTGAGAACGTTTTACTCTGGTTTCAGGGAGGTTCTGAGAATGTTTTACTCTGGTTTCAGGGAGGTTCTGAGAACGTTTTACTCTGGTTTCAGGGAGGTTCTGAGAACGTTTTACTCTGGTTTCAGGGAGGTTCTGAGAATGTTTTACTCTGGTTCCAGGGATGTTCTGAGAATGTTTTACTCTGGTTCCAGGGAGGTTCTGAGAACGTTTTACTCTGGTTTCAGGGAGGTTCTGAGAACGTTTTACTCTGGTTTCAGGGAGGTTCTGAGAACGTTTTACTCTGGTTTCAGGGAGGTTCTGAGAACGTTTTACTCTGGTTTCAGGGAGGTTCTGAGAACGTTTTACTCTGGTTCCAGGGAGGTTCTGAGAATGTTTTACTCTGGTTCCAGGGAGGTTCTGAGAATGTTTTACTCTGGTTCTAGGGATGTTCTGAGAATGTTTTACTCTGGTTCCAGGGAGGTTCTGAGAATGTTTTACTCTGGTTCCAGGGAGGTTCTGAGAATGTTTTACTCTGGTTCCAGGGAGGTTCTGAGAATGTTTTACTCTGGTTCCAGGGAGGTTCTGAGAATGTTTTACTCTGGTTCCAGGGAGGTTCTGAGAATGTTTTACTCTGGTTCCAGGGAGGTTCTGAGAATGTTTTACTCTGGTTCCAGGGAGGTTCTGAGAATGTTTTACTCTGGTTCCAGGAAGGTTCTAAGAATGTTTTACTCTGGTTCCAGGGATGTTCTGAGAATGTTTTACTCTGGTTCCAGGGATGTTCTGAGAATGTTTTACTCTGGTTCCAGGGAGGTTCTGAGAATGTTTTACTCTGGTTCCAGGGAGGTTCTAAGAATGTTTTACTCTGCTTCCAGGGAGGTTCTGAGAATGTTTTACTCTGGTTTCAGGGAGGTTCTGAGAATGTTTTACTCTGGTTCCAGGGAGGTTCTAAGAATGTTTTACTCTGGTTCCAGGGAGGTTCTGAGAATGTTTTACTCTGGTTCCAGGGAGGTTCTGAGAATGTTTTACTCTGGTTCCAGGGAGGTTCTGAGAATGTTTTACTCTGATTCCAGGGATGTTCTAAGAATGTTTTACTCTGGTTTCAAGGAGGTTCTGAGAATGTTTTACTCTGGTTTCAGGGAGGTTCTGAGAATGTTTTACTCTGGTTCCAGGGAGGTTCTGAGAATGTTTTACTCTGGTTCCTGGGAGGTTCTGAGAGTGTTTTACTCTGGTTCCAGGGATGTTCTGAGAATGTTTTACTCTGGTTTCAAGGAGGTTCTGAGAATGTTTTACTCTGGTTTCAGGGAGGTTCTGAGAATGTTTTACTCTGGTTCCAGGGAGGTTCTGAGAATGTTTTAATCTGGTTCCTGGGAGGTTCTGAGAGTGTTTTACTCTGGTTCCAGGGATGTTCTGAGAATGTTTTACTCTGGTTCCAGGGATATTCTGAGAACGTTTTACTCTGGTTTCAGGGAGGTTCTGAGAATGTTTTACTCTGGTTTCAGGGAGGTTCTGAGAACGTTTTACTCTGGTTTCAGGGAGGTTCTGAGAATGTTTTACTCTGGTTCCAGGGAGGTTCTGAGAATGTTTTACTCTGGTTCCAGGGAGGTTCTGAGAATGTTTTACTCTGGTTCCAGGGAGGTTCTGAGAATGTTTTACTCTGGTTTCAGGGAAGTTCTAAAAATGTTTTACTCTGGTTTCAGGGAGGTTCTGAGAATGTTTTACTCTGGTTCCAGGGAGGTTCTGAGAATGTTTTACTCTGATTCCAGGGATGTTCTAAGAATGTTTTACTCTGGTTCCAGGGAGGTTCTGAGAATGTTTTACTCTGGTTTCAAGGAGGTTCTGAGAGTGTTTTACTCTGGTTCCAGGGAGGTTCTGAGAATGTTTTACTCTGGTTTCAGGGAGGTTCTGAGAATGTTTTACTCTGATTTCAGGGAGGTTCTAAGAATGTTTTACTCTGGTTCCAGGGAGGTTCTGAGAATGTTTTACTCTGGTTTCAGGGAGGTTCTGAGAATGTTTTACTCTGATTTCAGGGAGGTTCTAAGAATGTTTTACTCTGGTTCCAGGGAGGTTCTGAGAATGTTTTACTCTGGTTCCAGGGAGGTTCTGAGAATGTTTTACTCTGGTTTCAGGGAGGTTCTGAGAATGTTTTACTCTGGTTCCAGGGAGGTTCTGAGAATGTTTTACTCTGGTTCCAGGGAGGTTCTGAGAATGTTTTACTCTGATTTCAGGGAGGTTCTGAGAATGTTTTACTCTGGTTCCGGGGAGGTTCTGAGAATGTTTTACTCTGGTTCTAGGGATGTTCTGAGAATGTTTTACTCTGATTCCAGGGAGGTTCTGAGAATGTTTTACTCTGGTTTCAGGGAGGTTCTGAGAATGTTTTACTCTGGTTTCAGGGAGGTTCTGAGAATGTTTTACTCTTGTTCCTTGAAAGTTTTCCTAGGAGGTTTTATTAACACTCTGAGAATGGAAATGATCGGACACATGGATAATCATTTCCTGAGGCATTAATCACGAAAACACACATTTATTTTTTTACTGTGACACGGCATCAGTGAGATCCATACCTATAATATTGTGTTCTCTGTCCGTGGAATTAGTCCACCGTGCCACCAGGATGGAGCTGGCACGCCATGTTTTATATGGAGCTGGCACGCCATGTTTTATATGGATACAAAACTGTTCAGTTTAGTCAATTCAAACAGACCCCATTTTTAAAAAGTATTTTATTTCACCTTTATTTAACCAGGTAGGAGAGTTGAGAACAAGTTCTCATTTACAACTGCGACCCGGCCAAGATAAAGCAAAGCAGTTCGACAGATACAACACAGAGTTACACATGGAATAAATAAACATACAGTCTATAATACAATAGAAAAATCTATATACAATGTGTGCAAATTGTTTGAGGAGGTAAGGCAAGTAAGGCAATAAATAGGCCATAGTAGCGTAATTACAATTTAACAGATTAACACTGGTGTGATAGATGAGCAGAGGATAATGTGCCAGTAGAAACACTGGTGTGATAGATGTGCAGAGGATAATGTGCCAGTAGAAACACTGGTGTGATAGATGAGCAGAGGATAATGTGCCAGGAGAAACACTGGTGTGATAGATGAGCAGATGATAATGTGCCAGTAGAAACACTGGTGTGATAGATGAGCAGATGATAATGTGGAAGTAGAAACACTGGTGTGATCGATGAGCAGATGATAATGTGGAAGTAGAAACACTGGTGTGATAGATGAGCAGATGATAATGTGGAAGTAGAAACACTGGTGTGATCGATGAGCAGATGATAATGTGCCAGTAGAAACACTGAGCAAATAAAAAGTAAGTAAAAACAATATGGGGATGAGGTAGGTAGTTGGATGGACTATTTCAAAGGAAACAAACACTCATTAATTAACTTAATGTACGGCCAATTAGTGGGCGCAGCCAACACACCTGAACACAGTTCTTAAGAAAGAGGATATGGAGAGTTTTTGTTGATGGTGAGAACAGAACGTTCAGGTTTTTAAATAACATTCTTAGAACGTTCTCTGACATTTTCTTGTGTTCTTTTGTTGTTGTTCCGGAACCTTTTCTTAACGTTCTCGGGAACAATTTGAAAACATGACTTTAAATAGAACCACGAGGAAACCTGTAGGAAACGTTATGCTGAAGTATTGAAAAATCCCACAGGAGAACGTGGTTGTTCTCTGAACTATTTGAGAACGTTCCCCAATGTCAAACCAGTTGGAGAACGGTCCTAGAACATTACAAAAAATGACAATTAAATGGAACAATATTTGAAATTTTAGGAAAGGTTATGTTTAAAGTAATGAAACGCCAAGAAAAAAATTAATATATTCTTCCCAGTTCCTTAAAGGTGCTGAGAAGGTTCCCGAAGCCAAGCAACGATCCTGCACCATTCCCAGGAAGTTGTGGAGAGATGAACTTCCAAACTGCTGATGGTTCGTATTGTTTCAGTGTTTTCTTTAGAGTGCTGAATCCATCCAATATCCCCAGAGTCCGTCTGTAAGCCGGCCAAACATGTTGGACGTTCTTATAGTCAGGATGGAACAGCCAGACTAGAGGTACCTTTGAACAAACGTTTAAACCCTGGGATTGGTTTCAGATGGAGGTTTGATACGCAAAGCTGCACACTCAGAACAGATCAACAGTTCAATAGATCAACTTCCAAAACCTAAAGACCTGAAACAACTGAGATACGTGGTCACCTCTCTCCCTGTATTACCAGGCTCTGGTCACCTCTCTCCCTGTATTACCAGGCTCTGGTCACCTCTCTCCCTGTATTACCAGGCTCTGGTCAGCTCTCTCCCTGTATTACCAGGCTCTGGTCACCTCTCTCCCTGTATTACCAGGCTCTGGTCACCTCTCTCCCTGTATTACCAGGCTCTGGTCACCTCTCTCCCTGTATTACCAGGCTCTGCTCTACTATAGATGGTATGTGGTCACCTCTCTCCCTGTATTACCAGGCTCTGGTCACCTCTCTCCCTGTATTACCAGGCTCTGGTCACCTCTCTCCCTGTATTACCAGGCTCTGGTCACCTCTCTCCCTGTATTACCAGGCTCTGGTCACCTCTCTCCCTGTATTACCAGGCTCTGGTCACCTCTCTCCCTGTATTACCAGGCTCTGGTCACCTCTCTCCCTGTATTACCAGGCTCTGCTCTACTATAGATGGTATGTGGTCACCTCTCTCCCTGTATTACCAGGCTCTGCTCTACTATAGATGGTATGTGGTCACCTCTCTCCCTGTATTACCAGGCTCTGCTCTACTATAGATGGTATGTGGTCACCTCTCTCCCTGTATTACCAGGCTCTGCTCTACTATAGATGGTATGTGGTCACCTCTCTCCCTGTATTACCAGGCTCTGCTCTACTATAGATGGTATGTGGTCACCTCTCTCCCTGTATTACCAGGCTCTGCTCTACTATAGATGGTATGTGGTCACCTCTCTCCCTGTATTACCAGGCTCTGCTCTACTATAGATGGTATGTGGTCACCTCTCTCCCTGTATTACCAGGCTCTGCTCTACTATAGATGGTATGTGGTCACCTCTCTCCCTGTATTACCAGGCTCTGTTCTACTATAGATGGTATGTGGTCACCTCTCTCCCTGTATTACCAGGCTCTGTTCTACTATAGGTGGTATGTGGTCACCTCTCTCCCTGTATTACCAGGCTCTGCTCTACTATAGATGGTATGTGGTCACCTCTCTCCCTGTATTACCAGGCTCTGGTCACCTCTCTCTCTGTATTACCAGGCTCTGGTCACCTCTCTCCCTGTATTACCAGGCTCTGGTCACCTCTCTCCCTGTATTACCAGGCTGAGGTTCTACTATAGATGGTATGTGGTCACCTCTCTCCCTGTATTACCAGGCTCTGCTCTACTATAGATGGTATGTGGTCACCTCTCTCCCTGTATTACCAGGCTCTGCTCTACTATAGATGGTATGTGGTCACCTCTCTCCCTGTATTACCAGGCTCTGCTCTACTATAGATGGTATGTGGTCACCTCTCTCCCTGTATTACCAGGCTCTGCTCTACTATAGATGGTATGTGGTCACCTCTCTCCCTGTATTACCAGGCTCTGCTCTACTATAGATGGTATGTGGTCACCTCTCTCCCTGTATTACCAGGCTGAGGTTCTACTATAGATGGTATGTGGTCACCTCTCTCCCTGTATTACCAGGCTCTGCTCTACTATAGATGGTATGTGGTCATCTCTCTCCCTGTATTACCAGGCTCTGCTCTACTATAGATGGTATGTGGTCACCTCTCTCCCTGTATTACCAGGCTCTGCTCTACTATAGATGGTATGTGGTCACCTCTCTCCCTGTATTACCAGGCTCTGCTCTACTATAGATGGTATGTGGTCACCTCTCTCCCTGTATTACCAGGCTCTGCTCTACTATAGATGGTATGTGGTCACCTCTCTCCCTGTATTACCAGGCTCTGCTCTACTATAGATGGTATGTGGTCACCTCTCTCCCTGTATTACCAGGCTCTGCTCTACTATAGATGGTACGTGGTCACCTCTCTCCCTGTATTACCAGGCTCTGCTCTACTATAGATGGTATGTGGTCACCTCTCTCCCTGTATTACCAGGCTCTGTTCTACTATAGATGGTATGTGGTCACCTCTCTCCCTGTATTACCAGGCTCTGTTCTACTATAGGTGGTATGTGGTCACCTCTCTCCCTGTATTACCAGGCTCTGCTCTACTATAGATGGTATGTGGTCACCTCTCTCCCTGTATTACCAGGCTCTGGTCACCTCTCTCCCTGTATTACCAGGCTCTGGTCACCTCTCTCCCTGTATTACCAGGCTCTGGTCACCTCTCTCCCTGTATTACCAGGCTCTGGTCACCTCTCTCCCTGTATTACCAGGCTCTGCTCTACTATAGATGGTATGTGGTCACCTCTCTCCCTGTATTACCAGGCTGAGGTTCTACTATAGATGGTATGTGGTCACCTCTCTCCCTGTATTACCAGGCTCTGCTCTACTATAGATGGTATGTGGTCACCTCTCTCCCTGTATTACCAGGCTCTGCTCTACTATAGATGGTATGTGGTCACCTCTCTCCCTGTATTACCAGGCTCTGCTCTACTATAGATGGTATGTGGTCACCTCTCTCCCTGTATTACCAGGCTCTGCTCTACTATAGATGGTATGTGGTCACCTCTCTCCCTGTATTACCAGGCTCTGCTCTACTATAGATGGTATGTGGTCACCTCTCTCCCTGTATTACCAGGCTCTGCTCTACTATAGATGGTATGTGGTCACCTCTCTCCCTGTATTACCAGGCTCTGCTCTACTATAGATGGTATGTGGTCACCTCTCTCCCTGTATTACCAGGCTCTGCTCTACTATAGATGGTATGTGGTCACCTCTCTCCCTGTATTACCAGGCTCTGCTCTACTATAGATGGTATGTGGTCACCTCTCTCCCTGTATTACCAGGCTCTGTTCTACTATAGATGGTATGTGGTCACCTCTCTCCCTGTATTACCAGGCTGAGGTTCTACTATAGATGGTATGTGGTCACCTCTCTCCCTGTATTACCAGGCTGAGGTTCTACTATAGATGGTATGTGGTCACCTCTCTCCCTGTTTTACCAGGCTGAGGTTCTACTATAGATGGTATGTGGTCACCTCTCTCCCTGTATTACCAGGCTGAGGTTCTACTATAGATGGTATGTGGTCACCTCTCTCCCTGTATTACCAGGCTGAGGTTCTACTATAGATGGTATGTGGTCACCTCTCTCCCTGTATTACCAGGCTGAGGTTCTACTATAGATGGTATGTGGTCACCTCTCTCCCTGTATTACCAGGCTGAGGTCCTACTATAGATGGTATGTGGTCACCTCTCTCCCTGTATTACCAGGCTCTGCTCTACTATAGATGGTATGTGGTCACCTCTCTCCCTGTTTTACCAGGCTGAGGTTCTACTATAGGTGGTACGTGGTCACCTCTCTCCCTGTATTACCAGGCTCTGCTCTACTATAGATGGTATGTGGTCACCTCTCTCCCTGTTTTACCAGGCTGAGGTTCTACTATAGGTGGTACGTGGTCACCTCTCTCCCTGTATTACCAGGCTGAGGTTCTACTATAGATGGTATGTGGTCACCTCTCTCCCTGTATTACCAGGCTGAGGTTCTACTATAGGTGGTACGTGGTCACCTCTCTCCCTGTATTACCAGGCTGAGGTTCTACTATAGATGGTATGTGGTCACCTCTCTCCCTGTATTACCAGGCTGAGGTTCTACTATAGATGGTATGTGGTCACCTCTCTCCCTGTATTACCAGGCTGAGGTTCTACTATGGATGGTATGTGGTCACCTCTCTCCCTGTATTACCAGGCTGAGGTTCTACTATAGATGGTATGTGGTCACCTCTCTCCCTGTATTACCAGGCTGAGGTTCTACTATAGATGGTATGTGGTCACCTCTCTCCCTGTATTACCAGGCTGAGGTTCTACTATAGATGGTATGTGGTCATCTCTCTCCCTGTATTACCAGGCTGAGGTTCTACTATAGATGGTACGTGGTCACCTCTCTCCCTGTATTACCAGGCTGAGGTTCTACTATAGATGGTATGTGGTCACCTCTCTCCCTGTATTACCAGGCTGAGGTTCTACTATAGATGGTATGTGGTCACCTCTCTCCCTGTATTACCAGGCTGAGGTTCTACTATAGATGGTATGTGGTCACCTCTCTCCCTGTATTACCAGGCTGAGGTTCTACTATAGATGATACGTGGTCACCTCTCTCCCTGTATTACCAGGCTGAGGTTCTACTATAGATGGTATGTGGTCACCTCTCTCCCTGTATTACCAGGCTGAGGTTCTACTATAGATGGTATGTGGTCACCTCTCTCCCTGTATTACCAGGCTCTGCTCTACTATAGATGGTATGTGGTCATCTCTCTCCCTGTATTACCAGGCTCTGCTCTACTATAGATGGTATGTGGTCACCTCTCTCCCTGTTTTACCAGGCTGAGGTTCTACTATAGATGGTATGTGGTCACCTCTCTCCCTGTATTACAGGCATGCCCTGAGGCTCTGCTCTACTATAGATGGTATGTGGTCACCTCTCTCCCTGTATTACCAGGCTCTGTTCTACTATAGATGGTATGTGGTCACCTCTCTCCCTGTATTACCAGGCTCTGCTCTACTATAGATGGTATGTGGTCACCTCTCTCCCTGTTTTACCAGGCTCTGCTCTACTATAGATGGTACGTGGTCACCTCTCTCCCTGTATTACCAGGCTCTGCTCTACTATAGATGGTATGTGGTCACCTCTCTCCCTGTTTTACCAGGCTGAGGTTCTACTATAGATGGTATGTGGTCACCTCTCTCCCTGTATTACCAGGCTGAGGTTCTACTATAGGTGGTACGTGGTCACCTCTCTCCCTGTATTACCAGGCTAAGGTTCTACTATAGATGGTATGTGGTAACCTCTCTCCCTGTATTACCAGGCTCTGCTCTACTATAGATGGTACGTGGTCACCTCTCTCCCTGTATTACCAGGCTGAGGTTCTACTATAGATGGTACGTGGTCACCTCTCTCCCTGTATTACCAGGCTGAGTTTCTACTATAGATGGTATGTGGTCACCTCTCTCCCTGTTTTACCAGGCTGAGGTTCTACTATAGATGGTATGTGGTCACCTCTCTCCCTGTATTACCAGGCTCTGCTCTACTATAGGTGGTATGTGGTCACCTCTCTCCCTGTATTACCAGGCTGAGGTTCTACTATAGGTGGTATGTGGTCACCTCTCTCCCTGTTTTACCAGGCTGAGGTTCTACTATAGATGGTACGTGGTCACCTCTCTCCCTGTATTACCAGGCTGAGGTTCTACTATAGATGGTATGTGGTCACCTCTCTCCCTGTATTACCAGGCTGAGGTTCTACTATAGATGGTATGTGGTCACCTCTCTCCCTGTTTTACCAGGCTGAGGTTCTACTATAGATGGTATGTGGTCACCTCTCTCCCTGTATTACCAGGCTGAGGTTCTACTATAGATGGTATGTGGTCACCTCTCTCCCTGTATTACCAGGCTGAGGTTCTACTATAGATGGTATGTGGTCACCTCTCTCCCTGTATTACCAGGCTGAGGTTCTACTATAGATGGTATGTGGTCACCTCTCTCCCTGTATTACCAGGCTGAGGTTCTACTATAGATGGTATGTGGTCACCTCTCTCCCTGTATTACCAGGCTGAGGTTCTACTATAGATGGTATGTGGTCACCTCTCTCCCTGTATTACCAGGCTGAGGTTCTACTATAGATGGTATGTGGTCACCTCTCTCCCTGTTTTACCAGGCTCTGCTCTACTATAGATGGTATGTGGTCTCTCTCTCCCTGTTTTACCAGGCTCTACTCTACTATAGATGGTATGTGGTCACCTCTCTCCCTGTTTTACCAGGCTGAGGTTCTACTATAGATGATATGTGGTCACCTCTCTCCCTGTTTTACCAGGCTCTGCTCTACTATAGATGGTATGTGGTCACCTCTCTCCCTGTTTTACCAGGCTGAGGTTCTACTATAGATGGTATGTGGTCACCTCTCTCCCTGTTTTACCAGGCTGAGGTTCTACGTTCTACTATAGATGGTATGTGGTAACCTCTCTCCCTGTTTTACTAGGCTGAGGTTCTACGTTCTACTATAGATGGTATGTGGTAACCTCTCTCCCTGTTTTACCAGGCTGAGGTTCTACTATAGATGGTATGTGGTAACCTCTCTCCCTGTTTTACCAGGCTGAGGTTCTACGTTCTACTATAGATGGTATGTGGTCACCTCTCTCCCTGTTTTACCAGGCTGAGGTTCTACGTTCTACTATAGATGGTATGTGGTCACCTCTCTCCCTGTTTTACCAGGCTGAGGTTCTACGTTCTACATTTACATTTACATTTAAGTCATTTAGCAGACGCTCTTATCCAGAGCGACTTACAAATTGGTGCATTCACCTTATGACATCCAGTGGAACAGTCACTTTACAATAGTGCATCTAAATCTTAAAGGGGGGGGGGGGGGGTGAGAGGGAATACTTCTACTGTAGATGGTATGTGGTCACCTCTCTCCCTGTATTACCAGGCTGAGGTTCTGCTATAGATGGTATGTGGTAACCCTCTCCCTGTTTTACAGGCATGCCCTGAGGCTCTGCTCTACTATAGGTGGTACGTGGTCACCTCTCTCCCTGTTTTACAGGCATGCCCTGAGGCTCTGCTCTACTATAGGTGGTACGTGGTCACCTCTCTCCCTGTTTTACAGGCTGAGGTCCTACTATAGGTGGTACGTGGTCACCTCTCTTCCTGTTTTACCAGGCATGCCCTGAGGCTCTGCTCTACTATAGGTGGTACGTGGTCACCTCTCTCCCTGTTTTACCAGGCTCTGCTCTACTATAGATGGTATGTGGTAACCTCTCTCCCTGTTTTACCAGGCTGAGGTTCTACGTTCTACTGTAGATGGTATGTGGTCACCTCTCTCCCTGTATTACCAGGCTGAGGTTCTACGTTCTACTGTAGATGGTATGTGGTCACCTCTCTCCCTGTTTTACCAGGCATACCCTGAGGCTCTGCTCTACTATAGGTGGTACGTGGTCACCTCTCTCCCTGTTTTACAGGCATGCCCTGAGGCTCTGCTCTACTATAGGTGGTACGTGGTCACCTCTCTCCCTGTTTTACCAGGCATGCCCTGAGCCTCTGCTCTACTTCAGTGCCCCCCTCTCTCTGCCTCCTCTTGGTCAGGTGCCTCCTCTTCTCTCCTCCTTCCCACCTCCTCTGTTCTCCCCTTTCTTCTCCACGGTTCCCAACATCCTTTATTGTGATCCTGTTATAAACCCCCACCGCACCACGGTTCCGGATGAGCAGGAATGAAAATAGGTGGAAAATCAGTTGACTGAAAGCCATCCATCTCCCTCTCCCTCAGCGTTGCTGCTCTGTGGTCAGTTTCCGCGGTGTTGCCAGCACCATGATTCAATCATTGATTTGTCTGTTTTAGCTCTGGACTGAAAGCCCAATGTGGTGTTAGGTAGCTGAGGGGAAGGTTAGGAAGAAGACTCATGCTCGTTCTGCCCCTGAACAGGCAGTTAACCCACTGTTCCAAGGCCGTCATTGAAAATAACAATTTGTTCTTAAAATAAAGGTAAAATGTAAAAAAAAAAAATGCTACGCTAGTCTGCGCTAACTAACTCTCACTGAGGAGACTCTCATGCAACGCTAGGCTAACTAACTCTCACTGAGAAGATTCTCATGCTATGCTAGGCTAACTAACTCTCAATGAGGACTCTCATGCTACGCTAGGCTAACTAACTCTCACTGAGGACCCTCATGCTACGCTAGGCTAACTAACTCTCAATGAGGACTCTCATGCTACGCTAGGCTAACTAACTCTCACTGAGAAGATTCTCATGCTACGCTAGGCTAACTAACTCTCACTGAGGACCCTCATGCTACGCTAGGCTAACTAACTCTCACTGAGAAGATTCTCATGCTACGCTAGGCTAACTAACTCTCAATGAGGACCCTCATGCTACGCTAGGCTAACTAACTCTCAATGAGGACCCTCATGCTACGCTAGGCTAACTAACTCTCACTGAGGACCCTCATGCTATGCTAGGCTAACTAACTCTCACTGAGGAGACTCTCATGCTACGCTAACTAACTCTCACTGAGGACTCTCATGCTACGCTAGGCTAACTAACTCCCACTGAGGAGACTCTCATGCTAGGCTAGGCTACGCTCGCAGTGGTCCTCTGTAGCTCAGTTGGTAGATCATGACGTTTGCAACGCCAGGATAATGAGTTCAATGGCTCTGGATAAAAGCCTCTGCTAAATGGCATTTATTATATAATAATTACTAAGCACCAGAAGCCTAGTGATCCAGCATCATAAGGGACCTTTGTCCCAGTTCAGCTGATTCAGTGATCCTTCACTTGGTCATACGCCTCGGTCTGCAAACACTTGACCACTGACCTCTGTCAGAGAGAAGAAAACAGCCACCAAGAGGTATGGTGCAGCTGCAGAGAGAGAGAGAGAGAGAGAGAGAGAGAGAGAGAGAGAGAGAGAGAGAGAGAGAGAGAGAGAGAGAGAGAGAGAGAGAGAGAGAGAGAGAGAGAGAGAGAGAGAGAGACAGAGAGAGAGCGAGAGACAGAGAGAGAGAGAGAGAGAGAGAGAGAGAGAGAGCGAGAGAGACAGAGAGCGAGAGAGACAGAGAGCGAGAGAGACAGAGAGAGAGCGAGAGAGACAGAGAGAGAGCGAGAGAGACAGAGAGCGAGAGAGACAGAGAGCGAGAGAGACAGAGAGCGAGAGACAGAGAAGAGAGAGAGAGAAGAGAGAGAGAGAAGAGAGAGAGAGAAGAAAGAGAGAGATAGGGAGAGAGAGAGACAGAGAGAGAGAGAGAGACAGAGAGAGAGTGACAGAGAGAGAGTGAGAGAGACAGAGAGAGAGAGAGAGACAGAGAGCGAGAGAGACAGAGAGCGAGAGACAGAGAGCGAGAGACGAGAGAGAGAGAAGAGAGAGAGAGATAGGGAGAGAGAGAGAGACAGAGAGAGAGAGAGAGACAGAGAGAGAGAGACAGAGAGAGAGAGAGAGAAGAGAGAGAGAGATACAGAGAGCGAGAGACAGAGAGAGAGAGAGAGAAGAGAGAGAGAGATACAGAGAGCGAGAGAGAGATAGAGAGAGAGAGAGAGAGAGAGAGAGAGAAGGGATCATCTGAGGAGTAAGAGAGAGAGAAAGAGTGAGAGAGAGGGAGAGAGAAAGAGTGAGAGAGAGAGAGAGAGAGAAAGAGTGAGAGAGAGAGAGAGAGAGAAAGAGTGAGAGAGAGAGAGAGAGAGAGAGAGAGAGAGACAGAGTGAGAGAGAGAGAGAGAGAGAGAGAGAAAGAGTGAGAGAGAGAGAGAGAGAGAGAGAGAGAGAGACAGAGAGAGAGAGAGTGAGAGAGCAGGGGTCATCTGAGGAGAGAGGTTTGCTGCAGCAGCAGGTCTGTGATCAGGGCCTGTAATCTCAAAGAGTCTCAGAGTGGAAGAGCGGATCAACTCCGGTCCTGGAAGGAACATTCACTTCTGGTTTTCATTTTCTCTTTCTAATCAACTTTCTTTCTTCAGACCTGTGACACTTAAGCTGCACGTACACAGGCAGCCAAATTCAGATACTTGTTTCACTAATAGTTATTTTAACCAATCAGATAAGCTCTGAAAAAAAAATCTGATGTGATTGGGCAAAAGACCAATTAGTGGAACAAATATCAGAATTGGAGTGCCTACTCTCCTCCTCTCCTCTCTCCTCTCTCCTCTCTCATCCTCTGGATCTCCTTTTTCGTTTCTTCTCACTCTTTCTGGATGTGTCTCCTTGTACAGAGAGAGAGAGACAGAGACAGAGAGAGAGAGACAGAGAGAGAGACAGAGAGAGAGAGAGACAGAGAGAGAGACAGAGAGAGAGAGACAGAGAGAGAGACAGAGAGAGAGAGAGACAGAGAGAGAGACAGAGAGGGAGAGACAGACAGAGAGAGATGAAAATGGGTAAGGCCTCTTCATTCACCACTAAACCAATCATGTCACTAATGAAACATGATGTGCCTGTCAGTCAGCCATCTACTATTCAACAGGTATTCAACAGGTATTCCACCTAGAGACCAATTGTCAGGACCCGGTTACGAACCCGGGTCTCCGAAGTGAGAAACAGTCACTTAACCAACTGAGCCACGAATAGTCGGCAGAACCCAGAAGATGAGGTAGACACAGCAGTACTTGAGACGGTGTATTTAATGAAGTAAAAAGTGAAGTTCTTCAGGAAAACATGTAACTCCACAACCTCAAAAGGAATTCCATAAGAACAAAGGTAATCCTCCAAGACAAAAAGGTAAATCCACAAGGTGGAAGGTAAAGCACAAAAAGCCTCAAAAGATACTCAAAAAAACAAAACAAACAAGAACAAAAAAAACAGAATTCCACAAGAGAGTCCACCGGGATCAACAAGAGTTCACAGAGTACTAGGGCTGGGTGCTAACATACAAACACAGAGCAAAGAACTGAGGAAAACAAAGGGTTTAAATACAATCAGGGGAAACGAGGCACAGGTGCAAATAATAATGGGGATAAAGGGAAAACAAAAGGTCAAAAGGCACAATGGGGGCATCTAGTGACCAAAAACCGGAACAACCCTGGCCAAATCCTGACAGAGTGCGTGTGTAAACGCAGCCCGGGTGAGTCAAAGACGATGTATTATATATTGAAAGATAGTCGAGTGACCGCTCTAGCAATGGAAATACATGTACTGGAAGATGAAAGGCAGGCGGGAGGAGGCGAGATTAGGTGGGACCATTCTGGCCAATGAGAGGGCAGATACATGTGTGAACAAATGGCACAACTGCGATTATAGTCAGTTTTGTTTTTGTTTTGTAACTGAAATCCCACCTGCGCCCATTTACATCGGTGCATTCGTAACAACTTACCCTCTGGGCACAAACGACAATTCCACTTCTATTACACGTTGGTTTAACGTAATTTAATTTAAATGACATGGAAACAACGTTGATTCGATCAGTTTGAGCCCAGTGGGTAAATGTTACAAAATGCATTTTCGATCAAATAAGCTCTCATTTAGCAGTTAAATGTTTTGTTAACCAAATTCAACACTCTTTCATTGACCTCCATTCAAACATTCCTCACTTCGTGGTCTTATTTTCGTGGACAGGTTTTGGGCGGAGTAAACTCTCTTGCTTCGCCTCTTCCTCTTTGAGTGACTGGACTCTCTGGTCAATCAGAGACATCAATCAATTACCTCATGGAAAAGAAAACTAGCAGCACTATTGAATACCCCTGGAGGGATGAGGGTAGATGTTACTGTTGTACTGTTGAATACCCCTGGAGGGATGAGGGTAGATGTTACTGTTGAATACCCCTGGTGGGATGAGGGTAGATGTTACTGTTGAATACTCATGAAGGGATGAGGGTAGATGTTACTGTTGAATACCCCTGGAGGGATGAGGTTAGATGTTACTGTTGTACTGTTGAATACCCCTGGAGGGATGAGGGTAGATGTTACTGTTGAATACCCATGAAGGGATGAGGGTAGATGTTCCTGTTGAATACCCCTGGAGGGATGAGGGTAGATGTTACTGTTGAATACCCCTGGAGGGATGAGGGTAGATGTTACTGTTGAATACCCCTGGAGGGATGAGGGTAGATGTTACTGTTGAATACCCCTGGAGGGATGAGGGTAGATGTTACTGTTGAATACCCATGAAGGGATGAGGATAGATGTCCCTGTTGAATACCCATGAAGGGATGAGGGTAGATGTTACTGTTGAATACCCCTGGAGGGATGAGGGTAGATGTTACTGTTGAATACCCCTGGAGGGATGAGGGTAGATGTTACTGTTGAATACCCATGAAGGGATGAGGATAGATGTCCCTGTTGAATACCCATGAAGGGATGAGGGTAGATGTTACTGTTGAATACCCCTGGAGGGATGAGGGTAGATGTTGCTGTTGAATACCCCTGGAGGGATGAGGGTAGATGTTACTGTTGAATACCCCTGAAGGGATGAGGGTAGATGTTACTGTTGAATACCCCTGGAGGGATGAGGGTAGATGTTACTGTTGTACTGTTGAATACCCATGGAGGGATGAGGGTAGATGTTACTGTTGAATACCCCTGGAGGGATGAGGGTAGATGTTACTGTTGTACTGTTGAATACCCATGGAGGGATGAGGGTAGATGTTACTGTTGAATACCCCTGGAGGGATGAGGGTAGATGTTACTGTTGTACTGTTGAATACCCCTGAAGGGATGAGGATAGATGTTACTGTTGAATACCCATGAAGGGATGAGTGTAGATGTTACTGTTGAATACCCCTGAAGGGATGAGAATAGATGTTACTGTTGAATACCCATAACGGGATGAGGGTAGATGTTACTGTTGAATACCCCTGGAGGGATGAGGGTAGATGTTACTGTTGTACTGTTGAATACCCCTGAAGGGATGAGGATAGATGTTACTGTTGAATACCCATGAAGGGATGAGGGTAGATGTTACTGTTGAATACCCATGAAGGGATGAGGGTAGATGTTACTGTTGAATACCCATAAAGGGATGAGGGTAGATGTTACTGTTGAATACCCATGAAGGGATGAGGATAGATGTTACTGTTGAATACCAATGAAGGGATGAGGGTAGATGTTCCTGTTGAATACCCATGAAGGGATGAGGGTAGATGTTACTGTTGTACTGTTGAATACCCCTGAAGGGATGAGGGTAGATGTTACTGTTGAATACCCCTGAAGGGATGAGGGTAGATGTTACTGTTGAATACCCCTGAAGGGATGAGGGTAGATGTTACTGTTGAATACTCATGAAGGGATGAGGGTAGATGTTACTGTTGAATACCCATGAAGGGATGAGGGTAGATGTTACTGTTGAATACTCATGAAGGGATGAGGGTAGATGTTACTGTTGAATACCCCTGGAGGGATGAGGGTAGATGTTACTGTTGAATACCCCTGGAGGGATGAGGGTAGATGTTACTGTTGAATACCCATGAAGGGATGAGGGTAGATGTTACTGTTGAATACCCATGAAGGGATGAGGGTAGATGTTACTGTTGAATACCCATGAAGGGATGAGGGTAGATGTTACTGTTGAATACCCCTGAAGGGATGAGGATAGATGTTACTGTTGAATACCCCTGGAGGGATGAGGGTAGATGTTACTGTTGTACTGTTGAATACCCCTGGAGGGATGAGGGTAGATGTTACTGTTGAATACCCCTGGAGGGATGAGGGTAGATGTTACTGTTGTACTGTTGAATACCCATGAAGGGATGAGGGTAGATGTTCCTGTTGAATACCCATGAAGGGATGAGGATAGATGTTACTGTTGAATACCCCTGGAGGGATGAGGGTAGATGTTCGTGTTGAATACCCCTGGAGGGATGAGGGTAGATGTTACTGTTGTACTGTTGAATACCCCTGGAGGGATGATGGTAGATGTTACTGTTGAATACCCCTGGAGGGATGAGGGTAGATGTTACTGTTGAATACCCCTGGAGGGATGAGGGTAGATGTTACTGTTGTACTGTTGAATACCCCTGGTGGGATGAGGGTAGATGTTACTGTTGAATACCCCTGGAGGGATGAGGGTAGATGTTACTGTTGAATACCCATGAAGGGATGAGGGTAGATGTTACTGTTGAATACCGATGAAGGGATGAGGGTAGATGTTACTGTTGAATACCCATGAAGGGATGGGGGTAGATGTTACTGTTGAATACCCCTGGAGGGATGAGGGTAGATGTTACTGTTGAATACCCCTGGAGGGATGAGGGTAGATGTTACTGTTGAATACCCCTGGAGGGATGAGGGTAGATGTTCCTGTTGAATACCCCTGGAGGGATGAGGGTAGATGTTACTGTTGTACTGTTGAATACCCCTGGAGGGATGAGGGTAGATGTTACTGTTGAATACCCCTGGAGGGATGAGGGTAGATGTTACTGTTGTACTGTTGAATACCCCTGAAGGGATGAGGGTAGATGTTACTGTTGAATACCCATGAAGGGATGAGGGTAGATGTTACTGTTGAATACCCCTGAAGGGATGAGGATAGATGTTACTGTTGAATACCCCTGGAGGGATGAGGGTAGATGTTACTGTTGTACTGTTGAATACCCCTGGAGGGATGAGGGTAGATGTTACTGTTGAATACCCCTGGAGGGATGAGGGTAGATGTTACTGTTGTACTGTTGAATACCCATGAAGGGATGAGGGTAGATGTTCCTGTTGAATACCCATGAAGGGATGAGGATAGATGTTACTGTTGAATACCCCTGGAGGGATGAGGGTAGATGTTCGTGTTGAATACCCCTGGAGGGATGAGGGTAGATGTTACTGTTGTACTGTTGAATACCCCTGGAGGGATGATGGTAGATGTTACTGTTGAATACCCCTGGAGGGATGAGGGTAGATGTTACTGTTGAATACCCCTGGAGGGATGAGGGTAGATGTTACTGTTGTACTGTTGAATACCCCTGGTGGGATGAGGGTAGATGTTACTGTTGAATACCCCTGGAGGGATGAGGGTAGATGTTACTGTTGAATACCCATGAAGGGATGAGGGTAGATGTTACTGTTGAATACCGATGAAGGGATGAGGGTAGATGTTACTGTTGAATACCCATGAAGGGATGGGGGTAGATGTTACTGTTGAATACCCCTGGAGGGATGAGGGTAGATGTTACTGTTGAATACCCCTGGAGGGATGAGGGTAGATGTTACTGTTGAATACCCCTGGAGGGATGAGGGTAGATGTTCCTGTTGAATACCCCTGGAGGGATGAGGGTAGATGTTACTGTTGTACTGTTGAATACCCCTGGAGGGATGAGGGTAGATGTTACTGTTGAATACCCCTGGAGGGATGAGGGTAGATGTTACTGTTGTACTGTTGAATACCCCTGAAGGGATGAGGGTAGATGTTACTGTTGAATACCCATGAAGGGATGAGGGTAGATGTTCCTGTTGAATACCCATGAAGGGATGAGGATAGATGTTACTGTTGAATACCCCTGGAGGGATGAGGGTAGATGTTCCTGTTGAATACCCCTGGAGGGATGAGGGTAGATGTTACTGTTGTACTGTTGAATACCCCTGGAGGGATGATGGTAGATGTTACTGTTGAATACCCCTGGAGGGATGAGGGTAGATGTTACTGTTGAATACCCCTGGAGGGATGAGGGTAGATGTTACTGTTGTACTGTTGAATACCCCTGGTGGGATGAGGGTAGATGTTACTGTTGAATACCCCTGGAGGGATGAGGGTAGATGTTACTGTTGAATAGCCATGAAGGGATGAGGGTAGATGTTACTGTTGAATACCGATGAAGGGATGAGGGTAGATGTTACTGTTGAATACCCATGAAGGGATGGGGGTAGATGTTACTGTTGAATACCCCTGGAGGGATGAGGGTAGATGTTACTGTTGAATACCCCTGGAGGGATGAGGGTAGATGTTACTGTTGAATACCCCTGGAGGGATGAGGGTAGATGTTACTGTTGAATACCCATGAAGGGAACAGTGTTGATGTGTGGCCCAGCGAGAGGCTCAAACAGTGTTGAGTATAAAATAGTGTAATAATTGGTCCCATAAGCCAAGACATTTCAATCTGCAATGAAAGCAGAGTTTTGATGGCTGCTGCTAAAAAGAGGAGGATTCCAGCTTTTTTTAGTGCTATTAGATTTATTTCTCAACTGCTCATATTATTAACTGCATTGCTCCACTATAAAACCAGTCTCCCAGCAGGATTGAAACGGGAACCTTTGGAGAAAGAGCAGCCTCTTTTCCAGTGCTTCCCTGAACGTTTTGGCCCGTTATAAAGCTAACCTCATTTCACACATGTATTAGTAAAGACAAGATTAAATTATAGAATCGTCTGACGGATGAGAATGTTATCGCTTGATGAGAGGACCTGTATAGGACCTGTTTCAAATGATCACTTTAAAAGAAATAGTCAACACAGAATAGCCACTTCATGTGGGCACTCACTGGGGAATGTCCTTTCTCTTTTATTCAGCTAAGTTCAATTATACTCTTCTTACTAGAAAAAATAAAATAGAGGGTAGATGATATCTTTTGTTGTTGTTGTTTTTGTTGTTGTTGTTGTGGTTGTTGTGGTTGTTGTTGTTGTTGTTGTTGTAGTGGTTGTTGTTGTTGTTGTTGTTTTTGGGGGGGGGTTTCTTTTGACCACATTTTTGTGATATCCAATTGGCTGATACAGTCTTGCTGCAACGCCTGCACGTTCTCGGGAGAGGCGAAGGTCCCCCCACCTCCCTCCCTCCAACACCTCCCTCCCTCCAACCCCTCCCTCCCTCTAGCACCTCCCTCCCTCCAGCACCTCCCTCCCTCCAATCCCTCCCCCCACCTCCCTCCCTCCAACACCTTCCTCCCTCCAACCCCTCCCCCCACCTCCCTCCCTCCAACACCTCCCTCCCTCCAACCCCCCTCCTTCCAACACCTCCCTCCCTCCAACACCTCCCTCCCTCCAACCCCTCCCCCACCTCCCTCCCTCCACCCCCTCCCTCCCTCCAACCCCTCCCCCACCTCCCTCCCTCCAACACCTCCTCCCTCCAACCCCTCCCTCCTCCAACCCTCCCTCCAACACCTCCCTCCCTCCAACCCCTCCCTCCCTCCAACCCTCCCTCCCTCCAACACCTCCCTCCCTCCAACCCCTCCCTCCCTCCCCCTCCCTCCAACCCCTCCCTCCATCCAACCCTCCCTCCCTCCCTCCAACCCCTCCCTCCCTCCAACACCTCCCAACCTCCAACCCCTCCAATACCTCCCTCCCTCCAACCCCTCCCTCCAACACCTCCCTCCCTCCAACACCTCCCTCCCTCTAGCACCTCCCTCCCTCCAGCACCTCCCTCCCTCCAATCCCTCCCCCCACCTCCCTCCCTCCAACACCTCCCTCCCTCCAACCCCTCCCTCCCTCTAGCACCTCCCTCCCTCCAGCACCTCCCTCCCTCCAATCCCTCCCCCCACCTCCCTCCCTCCAACACCTCCCTCCCTCCAACCCCTCCCCCACCTCCCTCCCTCCAACACCTCCCTCCCTCCAACCCCCCTCCCTCCAACCCCTCCCCCACCTCCCTCCCTCCAACCCCTCCCTCCCTCCAACCCCTCCCCCCACCTCCCTCCCTCCAACACCTCCCTCCCTCCAACCCCTCCCTCCCTCCAACCCTCCCTCCAACACCTCCCTCCCTCCAACCCCTCCCTCCCTCCAACCCTCCCTCCCTCCAACCCCTCCCTCCCTCCAACACCTCCCTCCCTCCCTCCAACCCCTCCCTCCCTCCAACCCTACCTCCCCCTCCCTCCAACCCCTCCCTCCATCCAACCCTCCCTCCCTCCCTCCAACCCCCCTCCCTCCCTCCAACCCCTCCCTCCCTCCAACACCTCCCAACCTCCAACCCCTCCAATACCTCCCTCCCTCCAACCCCTCCCTCCAACACCTCCCTCCCTCCAACACCTCCCTCCCTCCAACCCTGCCTCCCTCCCTCCCTCCCTCCAACCACTCCCTCCCTCCAACACCTCCCTCCCTCCAACACCTCCCTCCCTCCCTCCAACCCCTCCCTCCCTCCCTACTTCCCTCACTCACTCCTCCAACCCCTCCAAACTCCCTCTCTCCCTCCAACCCCTCCCTCCCTCCAACACCTCCCTCCCTCCAACCCCTCCAACACCTCCCTCCCTCCAACATCTCCCAACCTCCAACCCCTCCCTCCAACACCTCCCAACCTCCCTCCCTCCAACCCCTCCAACACCTCCCTCCCTCCCTCCAACCCCTCCCTCCCTCCAACACCTCCCTCCCTCCAACATCTCCCAACCTCCAACCCCTCCCTCCAACACCTCCCAACCTCCCTCCCTCCAACCCCTCCAACACCTCCCTCCCTCCAACCCCTCCCTCCCTCCAACCCCTCCATCCCTCCAACCCCTCCCTCTCTCCAAGACCTCCCTCCCTCCCTCCAACCACCTCACCCCCTCCCTCCCTCCAACCCCACCCTCCCTCCAACCCCTCCCTCTCTCCAACCACCTCACCCCCCTCCCTCCCTCCAACCCCTCCCTCCCTTCCTCCAACCCCTCCCTCCCTCCAACCCCTCCCTCCCTCCCTCCCTCCTTCCCTCACTCACTCCTCCAACCCCTCCAAACTCCCTCTCTCCCTCCAACCCCTCCCTCCCTCCAACACCTCCCTCCCTCCAACCCCTCCAACACCTCCCTCCCTCCAACATCTCCCAACCTCCAACCCCTCCCTCCAACACCTCCCAACCTCCCTCCCTCCAACCCCTCCCTCCAACACCTCCCTCCCTCCCTCCAATCCTCCCTCCCTCCAACAACTCCCTCCCTCCAACCCCTCCAACACCTCCCTCCCTCCAACATCTCCCAACCTCCAACCCCTCCCTCCAACACCTCCCAACCTCCCTCCCTCCAACCCCTCCAACCCCTCCCTCCCTCCAAACCCTCCCTCCCTCCCTCCCTCCCTCCAACCCCTCCCTCCCTCCAACCCCTCCCTCCCTCCCTCCAACCACCTCACCCCCTCCCTCCCTCCAACCCCTCCCTCCCTCCCTCCAACCCCTCCCTCCCTCCCTCCCTCCAACCCCTCCCTCCCTCCAACCCCTCCCTCCCTCCCTCCAACCACCTCACCCCCTTCCCTCCCTCCAACCCCTCCCTCCCTCCAACCCCTCCCTCCCTCCCTCCAACCCCTCCCTCCCTCCAACACCTCCCTCCCTCCAACCACCTCACCCCCCCTCCCTTCTTTAATTAAAGATGTATTGCCAATCCTATGAATCCCCATCTCTCTCTCTGTTATGACAGGCTAATTACTACTTGAGAACAGGGCTGCTACTTGGACCCATACCAATGTGCTTCTGGTTAAATACCATACTGTATGTTAAACAGTGTTCTATTCCCTACACAGTACACTACCTTAGAACAGAGCCCTATGGGGAACAGGGCCACAGTACACTACCTTAGACCAGAGCCCTATGGGGAACAGGGCCACAGTACACTACCTTAGACCAGAGCCCTATGGGGAACAGGGCCACAGTACACTACCTTAGACCAGAGCCCTATGGGGAATAGGGCCACAGTACACTACCTTAGACCAGCGCCCTATGGGGAACAGGGACACAGTACACTACCTTAGACCAGAGCCCTATGGGGAACAGGGCCACAGTACACTACCTTAGACCAGCGCCCTATGAGGAACTGGGCCACAGTACACTACCTTAGACCAGAGCCCTATGGGGAACAGGGCCACAGTACACTACCTTAGACCAGAGCCCTATGGGGAACTGGGCCACAGTACACTACCTTAGACCTGAGCCCTATGGGGAACAGGGCCACAGTACACTACCTTAGACCAGAGCCCTATGGGGAACAGGGCCACAGTACACTACCTTAGACCAGCGCCCTATGGGGAACAGGGCCACAGTACACTACCTTAGACCAGAGCCCTATGGGGAACAGGGCCTCAGTACACTACCTTAGACCAGAGCCCTATGGGGAACAGGGCCACAGTACACTACCTTAGACCAGAGCCCTATGGGGAACAGGGCCACAGTACACTACCTTAGACCAGAGCCCTATGGGGAACAGGGCCACAGTACACTACCTTAGACCAGAGCCCTATGGGGAACAGGGCCACAGTACACTACCTTAGACCAGAGCCCTATGGGGAACAGGGCCACAGTACACTACCTTAGACCAGAGCCTTATGGGGAACAGGGCCACAGTACACTACCTTAGACCAGAGCCCTATGGGGAACAGGGCCACAGTACACTACCTTAGACCAGAGCCTTATGGGGAACAGGGCCACAGTACACTACCTTAGACCAGAGCCCTATGGGGAACAGGGAGCCTATTGGGACAGGAACAATACAGGTCTTCTTTTTTTTATTGATCCCTCACTGAGATCAAAGCAGATGATCTTGTCTCCGACGAGGCTAATTGATCTGTTTCGTCTATGTTTCTGTGAAGAGTTGTTTTTTTAAAGAGATATTACTGATCCTCAATGATGATGGTTTTGGTTGGACCAAAATATTTAGGTTACAAGGGTAATACAAAACCACCAATCTGTTTGCTAGCCACAGATTAGTGATGCTGTTTTCACTGTGATGAAAACGTGTTTCTCTTACATCTCTTCCTATATCAGCGTTCCTCTGTGTTGTAGAAACCTCTGTGTTTCTCTGCTGCTCTTCCTATATTAGCGTTCCTCTGTGTTGTAGAAACCTCTGTGTTTCTCTGCTGCTCTTCCTATATCAGCGTTCCTCTGTGTTGTAGAAACCTCTGTGTTGTAGAAACCTCTATGTTTCTCTTACATCTCTTCCTATATCAGCGTTCCTCTGTGTTGTAGAAACCTCTGTGTTTCTCTTACAGCTCTTCCTATATTAGCGTTCCTCTGTGTTGTAGAAACCTCTGTGTTGTAGAAACCTCTGTGTTTCTCTTACAGCTCTTCCTATATCAGCGTTCCTCTGTGTTGTAGAAACCTCTGTGTTGTAGAAACCTCTGTGTTGTAGAAACCTCTGTGTTGTAGAAACCTCTGTGTTGTATAAACCTCTGTGTTTCTCTTACAACACTTCCCATCTCTTGTCGCTGCAGCGTAACTGAACAGCCTCACCAAGAGTTATAGCCATGTTTTTATCACTTACGGTAAACAACGTCTCTTCTATAATGGGTTTTATCATGACATTCTCAGCCACGGTGTCAAAACTCCTTAAAGCTGAGATTATGTTTTTGAATTATGCAAAGTGGACTACGTACATTTATCTCCAAAGCTAATTTATCTGGACTGGTAAAAATAACAAACCCCGCAATGCCATTAACTATTGTGTAGACTAGATTATCACTGTATTGTGAGACAGGAAAAAAAAACATGTCGGACAAGTTCAACAGTTAAACATTTATAATGTATCTGCTTTTGCTTTTAGTGTCTTTCTGGATGTGAAGCCAAGCGATTGTTGTGGCCAAGACGTCTCGAATGGAAAACGTTGGGGCGACAAGACAGAACGGCCGTGTGAATCAGCACAATGTTATTGGGAAGTGGTTGGAACTTCCTCTTTCGTGTGTCTGTCACACAAGAGGAGGGGGGACAAATGTGAGGAGCGGTCTTGTGATGCGTGGAGGGGAGAGAACACGAAGGAGAGACGAGACGTCCTGTCAGTATGATACTGCTGTTAGAGACTAGACATCCTGTCAGGATGATACTGCTGTTAGAGACATCCTGTCAGTATGATACTGCTGTTAGAGACATCCTGTCAGTATGTTACTGCTGTTAGAGACATCCTGTCAGTATGTTACTGCTGTTAGAGACATCCTGTCAGTATGTTACTGCTGTTAGAGACTAGACATCCTGTCAGTATGATACTGCTGTTAGAGACGTCCTGTCAGTATGTTACTGCTGTTAGAGACATCCTGTCAGTATGTTACTGCTGTTAGAGACATCCTGTCAGTATGTTACTGCTGTTAGAGACATCCTGTCAGTATGTTACTGCTGTTAGAGACTAGACATCCTGTCAGTATGATACTGCTGTTAGAGACTAGACATCCTGTCAGTATGTTACTGCTGTTAGAGACATCCTGTCAGTATGTTACTGCTGTTAGAGACATCCTGTCAGTATGTTACTGCTGTTAGAGACTAGACATCCTGTCAGTATGTTACTGCTGTTAGAGACATCCTGTCAGTATGTTACTGCTGTTAGAGACTAGAAATCCTGTCAGTATGTTACTGCTGTTAGAGACTAGACATCCTGTCAGTATGTTACTGCTGTTAGAGACATCCTGTCAGTATGTTACTGCTGTTAGAGACATCCTGTCAGTATGTTACTGCTGTTAGAGACATCCTGTCAGTATGTTACTGCTGTTAGAGACATCCTGTCAGTATGTTACTGCTGTTAGAGACGTCCTGTCAGTATGTTACTGCTGTTAGAGACTAGACATCCTGTCAGTATGTTACTGCTGTTAGAGACTAGACATCCTGTCAGTATGTTACTGCTGTTAGAGACTAGACATCCTGTCAGTATGTTACTGCTGTTAGAGACATCCTGTCAGTATGTTACTGCTGTTAGAGACATCCTGTCAGTATGTTACTGCTGTTAGAGACATCCTGTCAGTATGTTACTGCTGTTAGAGACATCCTGTCAGTATGTTACTGCTGTTAGAGACTAGACATCCTGTCAGTATGTTACTGCTGTTAGAGACTAGACATCCTGTCAGTATGTTACTGCTGTTAGAGACATCCTGTCAGTATGTTACTGCTGTTAGAGACATCCTGTCAGTATGTTACTGCTGTTAGAGACATCCTGTCAGTATGTTACTGCTGTTAGAGACTAGACATCCTGTCAGTATGTTACTGCTGTTAGAGACATCCTGTCAGTATGTTACTGCTGTTAGAGACATCCTGTCAGTATGATACTGCTGTTAGAGACATCCTGTCAGTATGTTACTGCTGTTAGAGACATCCTGTCAGTATGTTACTGCTGTTAGAGACTAGACATCCTGTCAGTATGTTACTGCTGTTAGAGACTAGACATCCTGTCAGTATGTTACTGCTGTTAGAGACATCCTGTCAGTATGTTACTGCTGTTAGAGACATCCTGTCAGTATGATACTGCTGTTAGAGACATCCTGTCAGTATGTTACTGCTGTTAGAGACGTCCTGTCAGTATGTTACTGCTGTTAGAGACATCCTGTCAGTATGTTACTGCTGTTAGAGACTAGACATCCTGTCAGTATGTTACTGCTGTTAGAGACATCCTGTCAGTATGTTACTGCTGTTAGAGACATCCTGTCAGTATGTTACTGCTGTTAGAGACATCCTGTCAGTATGTTACTGCTGTTAGAGACATCCTGTCAGTATGATACTGCTGTTAGAGACTAGACATCCTGTCAGTATGTTACTGCTGTTAGAGACATCCTGTCAGTATGTTACTGCTGTTAGAGACATCCTGTCAGTATGTTACTGCTGTTAGAGACATCCTGTCAGTATGTTACTGCTGTTAGAGACATCCTGTCAGTATGTTACTGCTGTTAGAGACTAGACATCCTGTCAGTATGTTACTGCTGTTAGAGACATCCTGTCAGTATGTTACTGCTGTTAGAGACATCCTGTCAGTATGTTACTGCTGTTAGAGACTAGACATCCTGTCAGTATGTTACTGCTGTTAGAGACATCCTGTCAGTATGTTACTGCTGTTAGAGACTAGACATCCTGTCAGTATGTTACTGCTGTTAGAGACTAGACATCCTGTCAGTATGATACTGCTGTTAGAGACATCCTGTCAGTATGTTACTGCTGTTAGAGACATCCTGTCAGTATGTTACTGCTGTTAGAGACATCCTGTCAGTATGTTACTGCTGTTAGAGACATCCTGTCAGTATGTTACTGCTGTTAGAGACATCCTGTCAGTATGATACTGCTGTTAGAGACATCCTGTCAGTATGTTACTGCTGTTAGAGACTAGACATCCTGTCAGTATGATACTGCTGTTAGAGACTAGACATCCTGTCAGTATGATACTGCTGTTAGAGACATCCTGTCAGTATGTTACTGCTGTTAGAGACATCCTGTCAGTATGATACTGCTGTTAGAGACATCCTGTCAGTATGTTACTGCTGTTAGAGACTAGACATCCTGTCAGTATGTTACTGCTGTTAGAGACTAGACATCCTGTCAGTATGTTACTGCTGTTAGAGACATCCTGTCAGTATGTTACTGCTGTTAGAGACATCCTGTCAGTATGTTACTGCTGTTAGAGACTAGACATCCTGTCAGTATGATACTGCTGTTAGAGACATCCTGTCAGTATGTTACTGCTGTTAGAGACTAGACATCCTGTCAGTATGATACTGCTGTTAGAGACTAGACATCCTGTCAGTATGTTACTGCTGTTAGAGACATCCTGTCAGTATGTTACTGCTGTTAGAGACATCCTGTCAGTATGATACTGCTGTTAGAGACATCCTGTCAGTATGTTACTGCTGTTAGAGACTAGACATCCTGTCAGTATGTTACTGCTGTTAGAGACTAGACATCCTGTCAGTATGTTACTGCTGTTAGAGACATCCTGTCAGTATGATACTGCTGTTAGAGACATCCTGTCAGTATGTTACTGCTGTTAGAGACATCCTGTCAGTATGTTACTGCTGTTAGAGACATCCTGTCAGTATGTTACTGCTGTTAGAGACTAGACATCCTGTCAGTATGTTACTGCTGTTAGAGACATCCTGTCAGTATGTTACTGCTGTTAGAGACATCCTGTCAGTATGTTACTGCTGTTAGAGACATCCTGTCAGTATGTTACTGCTGTTAGAGACTAGACATCCTGTCAGTATGTTACTGCTGTTAGAGACTAGACATCCTGTCAGTATGTTACTGCTGTTAGAGACATCCTGTCAGTATGATACTGCTGTTAGAGACATCCTGTCAGTATGTTACTGCTGTTAGAGACATCCTGTCAGTATGTTACTGCTGTTAGAGACATCCTGTCAGTATGTTACTGCTGTTAGAGACATCCTGTCAGTATGTTACTGCTGTTAGAGACATCCTGTCAGTATGTTACTGCTGTTAGAGACATCCTGTCAGTATGTTACTGCTGTTAGAGACTAGACATCCTGTCAGTATGTTACTGCTGTTAGAGACTAGACATCCTGTCAGTATGTTACTGCTGTTAGAGACATCCTGTCAGTATGTTACTGCTGTTAGAGACATCCTGTCAGTATGATACTGCTGTTAGAGACATCCTGTCAGTATGTTACTGCTGTTAGAGACGTCCTGTCAGTATGTTACTGCTGTTAGAGACATCCTGTCAGTATGTTACTGCTGTTAGAGACTAGACATCCTGTCAGTATGTTACTGCTGTTAGAGACATCCTGTCAGTATGTTACTGCTGTTAGAGACATCCTGTCAGTATGTTACTGCTGTTAGAGACATCCTGTCAGTATGTTACTGCTGTTAGAGACATCCTGTCAGTATGATACTGCTGTTAGAGACTAGACATCCTGTCAGTATGTTACTGCTGTTAGAGACATCCTGTCAGTATGTTACTGCTGTTAGAGACATCCTGTCAGTATGTTACTGCTGTTAGAGACATCCTGTCAGTATGTTACTGCTGTTAGAGACATCCTGTCAGTATGTTACTGCTGTTAGAGACTAGACATCCTGTCAGTATGTTACTGCTGTTAGAGACATCCTGTCAGTATGTTACTGCTGTTAGAGACATCCTGTCAGTATGTTACTGCTGTTAGAGACTAGACATCCTGTCAGTATGTTACTGCTGTTAGTGTCATGCAGGTGAAAGAGGACCCAAAAGCGACTTAACAGAAACAGAGTTTATTTAAGTCCAAAACGGAATAACAGAAATCCTCTAGACTTGTAGAGGGGAAACAACTGGAGAAGCGGCCACAGACTGCAGGTCGCTTCGGGTAGGCGCAGGCCGTAGTCGACAGAGACACCTGCTCACACGCAGCATCTGATGAAGGCAAAAAAACACGACAGGACAGGGCGATACACAATCACAGCAAAAACACGACAGGACAGGGCGAAACGCAATCACAGCATGGTGAATACAATACAAGGAACCGACGGGACAGGAACGGATCACAAAGGAATAAATAGGGACTCTAATCAGGGGAAAGGATCGGGAACAGGTGTGGGAAGACTAAATGATGATTAGGGGAATAGGAACAGCTGGGAGCAGGAACGGAACGATAGAGAGAAGAGAGAGCGAGAGAGTGAGAGAGGGAGGGGAGAGAGAGGGATAGAAGGAGGGAAAGAACCAAATAAGACCAGCAGAGGGAAACGAATAGCATGGGGAGCACAGGGACAAGACATGATAATAAATGACAAACATGACAGTACCCCCACTCACCGGCGCCTCCTGGCGCACTCGAGGAGGAATCCTGGCGGCAACGGAGGAAATCATCGATGAGTGAACGGTCCAGCACGTCCCGAGACGGAACCCAACTCCTCTCCTCAGGACCGTAACCCTCCCAATCCACTAGGTATTGGTGACCCCGTCCCCGAGAACGCATGTCCATGATCTTATGTACCTTGTAAATAGGTGCGCTCTCGACAAGGACGGGAGGGGGAGGGAAGACGAACGGGGTGCGAAGAAAGGGCTTAACACAGGAGACATGGAAGACAGGATGGACGCGACGAAGATGTCGCGGAAGAAGCAGTCGCACAGCGACAGGATTGACGACCTGGGAGACACGGAACGGACCAATGAACCGCGGAGTCAACTTACGAGAAGCTGTCGTAAGAGGAAGGTTGCGAGTGGAAAGCCACACTCTCTGGCCGCAACAATACCTTGGACTCTTAATCCTGCGTTTATTGGCGGCTCTCACCGTCTGTGCCCTGTAACGGCAAAGTGCAGACCTCACCCTCCTCCAGGTGCGCTCACAACGTTGGACAAACGCTTGAGCGGAGGGAACGCTGGACTCGGCAAGCTGGGATGAGAACAGAGGAGGCTGGTAACCCAGACTACTCTGAAACGGAGATAACCCGGTAGCAGACGAAGGAAGCGAATTGTGAGCGTATTCTGCCCAGGGGAGCTGTTCTGCCCAAGACGCAGGGTTTCTGAAAGAAAGGCTGCGTAGTATGCGACCAATCGTCTGATTGGCCCTCTCTGCTTGACCGTTAGACTGGGGATGAAACCCGGAAGAGAGACTGACGGACGCACCAATCAAACGACAGAACTCCCTCCAAAACTGTGACGTGAATTGCGGGCCTCTGTCTGAAACGGCGTCTAACGGGAGGCCATGAATTCTGAATACATTCTCAATAATGATTTGTGCCGTCTCCTTAGCGGAAGGAAGTTTAGCGAGGGGAATGAAATGTGCCGCCTTAGAGAACCTATCGACAACCGTCAGAATCACAGTCTTCCCCGCAGACAAAGGCAGACCGGTAATGAAGTCTAAGGCAATGTGAGACCATGGTCGAGAAGGAATGGGGAGCGGTCTGAGACGACCGGCAGGAGGAGAGTTACCCGACTTAGTCTGCGCGCAGTCCGAACAAGCAGCCACGAAACGGCGCGTGTCACGCTCCTGAGTCGGCCACCAAAAGCGCTGGCGAATAGACGCAAGAGTGCCTCGAACACCGGGATGACCAGCTAACTTGGCAGAGTGAGCCCACTGAAGAACAGCCAGACGAGTGGAAACAGGAACGAAAAGGAGGTTACTAGGACAAGCGCGCGGCGGCACGCAGTGTGCGTGAGTGCTTGCTTAACCTGTCTTTCAATTCCCCAGACTGTTAACCCGACAACACGCCCATAAGGAAGAATCCCCTCGGGATCAGTAGAAGCCACAGAAGAACTAAACAGACGGGATAAGGCATCAGGCTTGGTGTTCTTGCTACCCGGACGGTAAGAAATCACAAACTCGAAACGAGCGAAAAACAACGCCCAACGAGCTTGACGGGCATTAAGTCGTTTGGCAGAACGGATGTACTCAAGGTTCTTATGGTCTGTCCAAACGACAAAGGAACGGTCGCCCCCTCCAACCACTGTCGCCATTCGCCTAGGGCTAAGCGGATGGCGAGCAGTTCACGGTTACCCACATCATAGTTGCGCTCAGATGGCGACAGGCGATGAGAAAAATAAGCGCAAGGATGAACCTTATCGTCAGACTGGAAGCGCTGGGATAGAATGGCTCCCACGCCTACCTCTGAAGCGTCAACCTCGACAATGAATTGTCTAGTGACGTCAGGAGTAACGAGGATAGGAGCGGACGTAAAACGTTCTTTTAGAAGATCAAAAGCTCCCTGGGCGGAACCGGACCACTTAAAACACGTCTTGACAGAAGTAAGAGCTGTGAGAGGGGCAGCAACTTGACCGAAATTACGAATGAAACGCCGATAGAAATTAGCGAAACCTAAAAAGCGCTGCAACTCGACACGTGACCTTGGAACGGGCCAATCACTGACAGCTTGGACCTTAGCGGAATCCATCTGAATGCCTTCAGCGGAAATAACGGAACCGAGAAAAGTAACGGAGGAGACATGAAAAGAGCACTTCTCAGCCTTTACGTAGAGACAATTCTCTAAAAGGCGCTGTAGAACACGTCGAACGTGCTGAACATGAATCTCGAGTGACGGAGAAAAAATCAGGATATCGTCAAGATAGACAAAAACAAAAATGTTCAGCATGTCTCTCAGAACATCATTAACTAATGCCTGAAAAACAGCTGGCGCATTGGCGAGACCGAACGGCAGAACCCGGTACTCAAAATGCCCTAACGGAGTGTTAAACGCCGTTTTCCACTCGTCCCCCTCTCTGATGCGCACGAGATGGTAAGCGTTACGAAGGTCCAACTTAGTAAAGCACCTGGCTCCCTGCAGAATCTCGAAGGCTGATGACATAAGGGGAAGCGGATAACGATTCTTAACCGTTATGTCATTCAGCCCTCGATAATCCACGCAGGGGCGCAGAGTACCGTCCTTCTTCTTAACAAAAAAGAACCCCGCCCCGGCCGGAGAAGAAGAAGGCACTATGGTACCGGCGTCAAGAGACACAGACAAATAATCCTCGAGAGCCTTACGTTCGGGAGCCGACAGAGTATAGTCTACCTCGAGGAGGAGTGGTCCCCGGAAGGAGATCAATACTACAATCATACGACCGGTGAGGAGGAAGGGAGTTGGCTCGGGACCGACTGAAGACCGTGCGCAGATCATGATATTCCTCCGGCACTCCTGTCAAATCGCCAGGTTCCTCCTGAGAAGTAGGGACAGAAGAAACGGGAGGGATGGCAGACATTAAACACTTCACATGACAAGAAACGTTCCAGGATAGGATAGAATTACTAGACCAATTAATAGAAGGATTATGACATACTAGCCAGGGATGACCCAAAACAACAGGTGTAAACGGTGAACGGAAAATCAAAAAAGAAATAGTCTCACTGTGGTTACCAGATACTGTGAGGGTTAAAGGTAGTGTCTCAAATCTGATACTGGGAAGATGACTACCATCTAAGGCGAACATGGGCGTAGGCTTATCTAACTCTCTGAAAGGAATGTCATGTTTCCGAACCCATGCTTCGTCCATGAAACAACCCTCAGCCCCAGAGTCTATCAAGGCACTACATGTAGCACCCGAACCGGTCCAGCGTAGGTGGACCGACAAAGTAGTACAGGACCTTGATGGAGAGACTTGAGTAGTTGCGCTCACCTGTAGCCCTCCGCTTACAGATGAGCTCTGGCTTTTACTGGACATGAATTAACAAAATGTCCAGCAACTCCGCAATAGAGGCACAGGCGGTTGGTGATCCTCCGTTCCCTCTCCTTATTCGAGATGCGAATCCCTCCCAGCTGCATGGGCTCAGTCTCAAAGCCAGAGGAGGGAGATGGTTGCGATGCGGAGCAGGGAAACACCGTTGATGCGAGCTCTCTTCCACGAGCCCGGTGACGAAGATCTACCCGTCGTTCTATGCGGATGGCGAGAGCAATCAAAGAGTCCACATCTGAAGGAACCTCCCGGGAGAGAATCTCATCCTTAACCACTGCGTGGAGTCCCTCCAGAAAACGAGCGAGCAGCGCCGGCTCGTTCCACTCACTAGAGGCAGCAAGAGTGCGAAACTCAATGGAATAATCCGTTATGGACCGTTCACCTTGGCATAAGGAAGCCAGGGCCCTAGAAGCCTCCCCACCAAAAACTGAACGGTCAAAAACCCGAATCATCTCCTCTTTAAAGTTCTGGAATTTGTTAGAGCAATCAGCCCTTGCCTCCCAGATAGCTGTGCCCCATTCTCGAGCCCGGCCAGTAAGGAGTGAAATGACGTAAGCAACCCGAGCTCTCTCTAGAGTATGTGTTGGGTTGGAGAGAGAACACAATCTCACACTGCGTGAGAAAGGAGCGGCACTCAGTGGGCTGCCCGGAGTAGCAAGGTGGGTTATTAACCCTAGGTTCTGGAGGCTCGGCAGGCCAGGAAGTAACAGGTGGCACGAGACGTAGACTCTGGAACTGTCCAGAGAGGTCGGAAACCTGAGCGGCCAGGTTCTCCACGGCATGGCGAGCAGCGGACAATTCCTGCTCGTGTCTGCCGAGCATGGCTCCTTGGATCTCGACGGCAGTGTAACGAGCGTCTGAAGTCGCTGGGTCCATTCCTTGGTCGGTTCCTTCTGTCATGCAGGTGAAAGAGGACCCAAAAGCGACTTAACAGAAACAGAGTTTATTTAAGTCCAAAACGGAATAACAGAAATCCTCTAGACTTGTAGAGGGGAAACAACTGGAGAAGCGGCCACAGACTGCAGGTCGCTTCGGGTAGGCGCAGGCCGTAGTCGACAGAGACACCTGCTCACACGCAGCATCTGATGAAGGCAAAAAAACACGACAGGACAGGGCGATACACAATCACAGCAAAAACACGACAGGACAGGGCGAAACGCAATCACAGCATGGTGAATACAATACAAGGAACCGACGGGACAGGAACGGATCACAAAGGAATAAATAGGGACTCTAATCAGGGGAAAGGATCGGGAACAGGTGTGGGAAGACTAAATGATGATTAGGGGAATAGGAACAGCTGGGAGCAGGAACGGAACGATAGAGAGAAGAGAGAGCGAGAGAGTGAGAGAGGGAGGGGGAGAGAGAGGGATAGAAGGAGGGAAAGAACCAAATAAGACCAGCAGAGGGAAACGAATAGCATGGGGAGCACAGGGACAAGACATGATAATAAATGACAAACATGACAGTTAGAGACATCCTGTCAGTATGTTACTGCTGTTAGAGACTAGACATCCTGTCAGTATGATACTGCTGTTAGAGACTAGACATCCTGTCAGTATGATACTGCTGTTAGAGACATCCTGTCAGTATGTTACTGCTGTTAGAGACATCCTGTCAGTATGATACTGCTGTTAGAGACATCCTGTCAGTATGTTACTGCTGTTAGAGACTAGACATCCTGTCAGTATGATACTGCTGTTAGAGACATCCTGTCAGTATGTTACTGCTGTTAGAGACTAGACATCCTGTCAGTATGATACTGCTGTTAGAGACTAGACATCCTGTCAGTATGTTACTGCTGTTAGAGACATCCTGTCAGTATGTTACTGCTGTTAGAGACATCCTGTCAGTATGATACTGCTGTTAGAGACATCCTGTCAGTATGTTACTGCTGTTAGAGACTAGACATCCTGTCAGTATGTTACTGCTGTTAGAGACTAGACATCCTGTCAGTATGTTACTGCTGTTAGAGACATCCTGTCAGTATGATACTGCTGTTAGAGACATCCTGTCAGTATGTTACTGCTGTTAGAGACATCCTGTCAGTATGTTACTGCTGTTAGAGACATCCTGTCAGTATGTTACTGCTGTTAGAGACATCCTGTCAGTATGTTACTGCTGTTAGAGACATCCTGTCAGTATGTTACTGCTGTTAGAGACTAGACATCCTGTCAGTATGTTACTGCTGTTAGAGACATCCTGTCAGTATGTTACTGCTGTTAGAGACATCCTGTCAGTATGTTACTGCTGTTAGAGACATCCTGTCAGTATGTTACTGCTGTTAGAGACTAGACATCCTGTCAGTATGTTACTGCTGTTAGAGACTAGACATCCTGTCAGTATGTTACTGCTGTTAGAGACATCCTGTCAGTATGATACTGCTGTTAGAGACATCCTGTCAGTATGTTACTGCTGTTAGAGACATCCTGTCAGTATGTTACTGCTGTTAGAGACATCCTGTCAGTATGTTACTGCTGTTAGAGACATCCTGTCAGTATGTTACTGCTGTTAGAGACATCCTGTCAGTATGTTACTGCTGTTAGAGACTAGACATCCTGTCAGTATGTTACTGCTGTTAGAGACATCCTGTCAGTATGTTACTGCTGTTAGAGACATCCTGTCAGTATGTTACTGCTGTTAGAGACATCCTGTCAGTATGTTACTGCTGTTAGAGACATCCTGTCAGTATGTTACTGCTGTTAGAGACATCCTGTCAGTATGTTACTGCTGTTAGAGACATCCTGTCAGTATGTTACTGCTGTTAGAGACTAGACATCCTGTCAGTATGTTACTGCTGTTAGAGACATCCTGTCAGTATGTTACTGCTGTTAGAGACTAGACATCCTGTCAGTATGTTACTGCTGTTAGAGACTAGACATCCTGTCAGTATGTTACTGCTGTTAGAGACATCCTGTCAGTATGTTACTGCTGTTAGAGACATCCTGTCAGTATGTTACTGCTGTTAGAGACTAGACATCCTGTCAGTATGATACTGCTGTTAGAGACATCCTGTCAGTATGTTACTGCTGTTAGAGACATCCTGTCAGTATGTTACTGCTGTTAGAGACTAGACATCCTGTCAGTATGATACTGCTGTTAGAGACTAGACATCCTGTCAGTATGTTACTGCTGTTAGAGACATCCTGTCAGTATGTTACTGCTGTTAGAGACTAGACATCCTGTCAGTATGATACTGCTGTTAGAGACATCCTGTCAGTATGTTACTGCTGTTAGAGACATCCTGTCAGTATGTTACTGCTGTTAGAGACATCCTGTCAGTATGTTACTGCTGTTAGAGACATCCTGTCAGTATGTTACTGCTGTTAGAGACATCCTGTCAGTATGATACTGCTGTTAGAGACTAGACATCCTGTCAGTATGTTACTGCTGTTAGAGACTAGACATCCTGTCAGTATGTTACTGCTGTTAGAGACATCCTGTCAGTATGATACTGCTGTTAGAGACATCCTGTCAGTATGTTACTGCTGTTAGAGACTAGACATCCTGTCAGTATGTTACTGCTGTTAGAGACATCCTGTCAGTATGATACTGCTGTTAGAGACATCCTGTCAGTATGTTACTGCTGTTAGAGACTAGACATCCTGTCAGTATGTTACTGCTGTTAGAGACATCCTGTCAGTATGTTACTGCTGTTAGAGACATCCTGTCAGTATGTTACTGCTGTTAGAGACATCCTGTCAGTATGTTACTGCTGTTAGAGACTAGACATCCTGTCAGTATGTTACTGCTGTTAGAGACATCCTGTCAGTATGTTACTGCTGTTAGAGACATCCTGTCAGTATGTTACTGCTGTTAGAGACATCCTGTCAGTATGTTACTGCTGTTAGAGACATCCTGTCAGTATGTTACTGCTGTTAGAGACATCCTGTCAGTATGTTACTGCTGTTAGAGACATCCTGTCAGTATGTTACTGCTGTTAGAGACTAGACATCCTGTCAGTATGTTACTGCTGTTAGAGACTAGACATCCTGTCAGTATGTTACTGCTGTTAGAGACTCCTGTCAGTATCCTGTCAGTATGTTACTGCTGTTAGAGACTAGACATCCTGTCAGTATGTTACTGCTGTTAGAGACGTCCTGTCAGTATGTTACTGCTGTTAGAGACATCCTGTCAGTACATCCTGTCAGTATGTTACTGCTGTTAGAGACATCCTGTCAGTATGTTACTGCTGTTAGAGACATCCTGTCAGTATGTTACTGCTGTTAGAGACTAGACATCCTGTCAGTATGTTACTGCTGTTAGAGACATCCTGTCAGTATGTTACTGCTGTTAGAGACATCCTGTCAGTATGTTACTGCTGTTAGAGACATCCTGTCAGTATGTTACTGCTGTTAGAGACATCCTGTCAGTATGTTACTGCTGTTAGAGACATCCTGTCAGTATGTTACTGCTGTTAGAGACATCCTGTCAGTATGTTACTGCTGTTAGAGACATCCTGTCAGTATGTTACTGCTGTTAGAGACTAGACATCCTGTCAGTATGATACTGCTGTTAGAGACTAGACATCCTGTCAGTATGTTACTGCTGTTAGAGACTAGACATCCTGTCAGTATGTTACTGCTGTTAGAGACTCCTGTCAGTATGTTACTGCTGTTAGAGACTATCCTGTCAGTATGTTACTGCTGTTAGAGACATCCTGTCAGTATGATACTGCTGTTAGAGACATCCTGTCAGTATGTTACTGCTGTTAGAGACATCCTGTCAGTATGTTACTGCTGTTAGAGACATCCTGTCAGTATGTTACTGCTGTTAGAGACATCCTGTCAGTATGATACTGCTGTTAGAGACATCCTGTCAGTATGTTACTGCTGTTAGAGACATCCTGTCAGTATGTTACTGCTGTTAGAGACATCCTGTCAGTATGTTACTGCTGTTAGAGACATCCTGTCAGTATGTTACTGCTGTTAGAGACATCCTGTCAGTATGATACTGCTGTTAGAGACTAGACATCCTGTCAGTATGATACTGCTGTTAGAGACTAGACATCCTGTCAGTATGTTACTGCTGTTAGAGACATCCTGTCAGTATGTTACTGCTGTTAGAGACATCCTGTCAGTATGTTACTGCTGTTAGAGACATCCTGTCAGTATGTTACTGCTGTTAGAGACATCCTGTCAGTATGTTACTGCTGTTAGAGACTAGACATCCTGTCAGTATGTTACTGCTGTTAGAGACTAGACATCCTGTCAGTATGTTACTGCTGTTAGAGACATCCTGTCAGTATGTTACTGCTGTTAGAGACTAGACATCCTGTCAGTATGTTACTGCTGTTAGAGACATCCTGTCAGTATGATACTGCTGTTAGAGACTAGACATCCTGTCAGTATGTTACTGCTGTTAGAGACATCCTGTCAGTATGTTACTGCTGTTAGAGACATCCTGTCAGTATGTTACTGCTGTTAGAGACATCCTGTCAGTATGTTACTGCTGTTAGAGACATCCTGTCAGTATGTTACTGCTGTTAGAGACTAGACATCCTGTCAGTATGTTACTGCTGTTGTTAGAGACATCCTGTCAGTATGTTACTGCTGTTAGAGACTAGACATCCTGTCAGTATGTTACTGCTGTTAGAGACATCCTGTCAGTATGTTACTGCTGTTAGAGACATCCTGTCAGTATGTTACTGCTGTTAGAGACTAGACATCCTGTCAGTATGTTACTGCTGTTAGAGACATCCTGTCAGTATGATACTGCTGTTAGAGACATCCTGTCAGTATGTTACTGCTGTTAGAGACATCCTGTCAGTATGTTACTGCTGTTAGAGACATCCTGTCAGTATGTTACTGCTGTTAGAGACATCCTGTCAGATGACTAGACATCCTGTCAGTATGTTACTGCTGTTAGAGACTAGACATCCTGTCAGTATGTTACTGCTGTTAGAGACATCCTGTCAGTATGTTACTGCTGTTAGAGACATCCTGTCAGTATGTTACTGCTGTTAGAGACTAGACATCCTGTCAGTATGATACTGCTGTTAGAGACATCCTGTCAGTATGTTACTGCTGTTAGAGACTAGACATCCTGTCAGTATGATACTGCTGTTAGAGACTAGACATCCTGTCAGTATGTTACTGCTGTTAGAGACATCCTGTCAGTATGTTACTGCTGTTAGAGACATCCTGTCAGTATGATACTGCTGTTAGAGACATCCTGTCAGTATGTTACTGCTGTTAGAGACTATCCTGACATCCTGTCAGTATGTTACTGCTGTTAGAGACTCCTGTCAGACATCCTGTCAGTATGTTACTGCTGTTAGAGACATCCTGTCAGTATGATACTGCTGTTAGAGACATCCTGTCAGTATGTTACTGCTGTTAGAGACATCCTGTCAGTAGAGACATGTTACTGCTGTTAGAGACATCCTGTCAGTATGTTACTGCTGTTAGAGACATCCTGTCAGTATGTTACTGCTGTTAGAGACATCCTGTCAGTATGTTACTGCTGTTAGAGACTAGACATCCTGTCAGTATGTTACTGCTGTTAGAGACATCCTGTCAGTATGTTACTGCTGTTAGAGACATCCTGTCAGTATGTTACTGCTGTTAGAGACATCCTGTCAGTATGTTACTGCTGTTAGATGACTAGACATCCTGTCAGTATGTTACTGCTGTTAGAGACTAGACATCCTGTCAGTATGTTACTGCTGTTAGAGACATCCTGTCAGTATGATACTGCTGTTAGAGACATCCTGTCAGTATGTTACTGCTGTTACTGACATCCTGTCAGTATGTTACTGCTGTTAGATCCTGTCAGTATGTTACTGCTGTTAGAGACATCCTGTCAGTATGTTACTGCTGTTAGAGACATCCTGTCAGTATGTTACTGCTGTTAGAGACATCCTGTCAGTATGTTACTGCTGTTAGAGACATCCTGTCAGTATGTTACTGCATCCTCCTGTCAGTATGTTACTGCTGTTAGAGACATCCTGTCAGTATGTTACTGCTGTTAGAGACATCCTGTCAGTATGTTACTGCTGTTAGAGACATCCTGTCAGTATGTTACTGCTGTTAGAGACATCCTGTCAGTATGTTACTGCTGTTAGAGACATCCTGTCAGTATGTTACTGTTACTGTTAGACATCCTGACTGCTGTTAGAGACATCCTGTCAGTATGTTACTGCTGTTAGAGACTAGACATCCTGTCAGTATGTTACTGCTGTTAGAGACATCCTGTCAGTATGTTACTGCTGTTAGAGACTAGACATCCTGTCAGTATGTTACTGCTGTTAGAGACTAGACATCCTGTCAGTATGTTACTGCTGTTAGAGACATCCTGTCAGTATGTTACTGCTGTTAGAGACATCCTGTCAGTATGTTACTGCTGTTAGAGACTAGACATCCTGTCAGTATGATACTGCTGTTAGAGACATCCTGTCAGTATGTTACTGCTGTTAGAGACATCCTGTCAGTATGTTACTGCTGTTAGAGACTAGACATCCTGTCAGTATGTTACTGCTGTTAGAGACTAGACATCCTGTCAGTATGTTACTGCTGTTAGAGACATCCTGTCAGTATGTTACTGCTGTTAGAGACTAGACATCCTGTCAGTATGATCCTGTCACTGCTGTTAGAGACATCCTGTCAGTATGTTACTGCTGTTAGAGACATCCTGTCAGTATGTTACTGCTGTTAGAGACATCCTGTCAGTATGTTACTGCTGTTAGAGACATCCTGTCAGTATGTTACTGCTGTTAGAGACATCCTGTCAGTATGTTACTGCTGTTAGAGACTAGACATCCTGTCAGTATGTTACTGCTGTTAGAGACTAGACATCCTGTCAGTATGTTACTGACATCCTGTCAGTATGTTACTGCTGTTAGAGACATCCTGTCAGTATGTTACTGCTGTTAGAGACATCCTGTCAGTATGTTACTGCTGTTAGAGACATCCTGTCAGTATGTTACTGCTGTTAGAGACATCCTGTCAGTATGTTACTGCTGTTAGAGACATCCTGTCAGTATGTTACTGCTGTTAGAGACATCCTGTCAGTATGTTACTGCTGTTAGAGACATCCTGTCAGTATGTTACTGCTGTTAGAGACTCCTGTCAGACATCCTGTCAGTATGTTACTGCTGTTAGAGACATCCTGTCAGTATGTTACTGCTGTTAGAGACATCCTGTCAGTATGTTACTGCTGTTAGAGACATCCTGTCAGTATGTTACTGCTGTTAGAGACATCCTGTCAGTACATCCTGTCAGTATGTTACTGCTGTTAGAGACATCCTGTCAGTATGTTACTGCTGTTAGAGACATCCTGTCAGAGACATCCTGTCAGTATCCTGTTATGTTACTGCTGTTAGAGACATCCTGTCAGTATGTTACTGCTGTTAGAGACATCCTGTCAGTATGTTACTGCTGTTAGAGACATCCTGTCAGTATGTTACTGCTGTTAGAGACATCCTGTCAGTATGTTACTGCTGTTAGAGACTAGACATCCTGTCAGTATGTTACTGCTGTTAGAGACATCCTGTCAGTATGTTACTGCTGTTAGAGACATCCTGTCAGTATGTTACTGCTGTTAGTAGACTAGACATCCTGTCAGTATGTTACTGCTGTTAGAGACTAGACATCCTGTCAGTAGTTACTGCTGTTAGAGACATGTTACTGCTGTTAGAGACATCCTGTCAGTATGTTACTGCTGTTAGAGACATCCTGTCAGTATGTTACTGCTGTTAGAGACATCCTGTCAGTATGTTACTGCTGTTAGAGACTAGACATCCTGTCAGTATGTTACTGCTGTTAGAGACATCCTGTCAGTATGTTACTGCTGTTAGAGACATCCTGTCAGTATGTTACTCCTGCTGTTAGAGACTAGACATCCTGTCAGTATGTTACTGCTGTTAGAGACATCCTGTCAGTATGTTACTGCTGTTAGAGACATCCTGTCAGTATGTTACTGCTGTTAGAGACATCCTGTCAGTATGTTACTGCTGTTAGAGACATCCTGTCAGTATGTTACTGCTGTTAGAGACATCCTGTCAGTATGTTACTGCTGTTAGAGACATCCTGTCAGTATGTTACTGCTGTTAGAGACATCCTGTCAGTATGTTACTGCTGTTAGAGACTAGACATCCTGTCAGTATGTTACTGCTGTTAGAGACTAGACATCCTGTCAGTATGTTACTGCTGTTAGAGACTATCCTGTCAGTATGTTACTGCTGTCATCCTGTCAGTATGTTACTGCTGTTAGAGACTAGACATCCTGTCAGTATGTTACTGCTGTTAGAGACATCCTGTCAGTATGATACTGCTGTTAGAGACATCCTGTCAGTATGTTACTGCTGTTAGAGACTCCTGTCAGAGACTATGTTTACTGCTGTTAGAGACATCCTGTCAGTATGTTACTGCTGTTAGAGACATCCTGTCAGTATGTTACTGCTGTTAGAGACATCCTGTCAGTATGTTACTGCTGTTAGAGACATCCTGTCAGTATGTTACTGCTGTTAGAGACATCCTGTCAGTATGTTACTGCTGTTAGAGACATCCTGTCAGTATGTTACTGCTGTTAGAGACATCCTGTCAGTATGATACTGCTGTTAGAGACTATCCTGTCAGTATGTTACTGCTGTTAGAGACTAGACATCCTGTCAGTATGTTACTGCTGTTAGAGACATCCTGTCAGTATGTTACTGCTGTTAGAGACATCCTGTCATGTACTGCTTATCCTGTCAGTATGTTACTGCTGTTAGACATCATCCTGTCAGTATGTTACTGCTGTTAGATGAGAGACATCCTGTCAGTATGTTACTGCTGTTAGAGACTAGACATCCTGTCAGTATGTTACTGCTGTTAGAGACATCCTGTCAGACATCCTGTCAGTATGTTACTGCTGTTAGAGACATCCTGTCAGTATGTTACTGCTGTTAGAGACTAGACATCCTGTCAGTATGTTACTGCTGTTAGAGACATCCTGTCAGTATGTTACTGCTGTTAGAGACATCCTGTCAGTATGTTACTGCTGTTAGAGACATCCTGTCAGTATGTTACTGCTGTTAGAGACATCCTGTCAGTATGTTACTGCTGTTAGAGACATCCTGTCAGTATGTTACTGCTGTTAGAGACATCCTGTCAGTATGTTACTGCTGTTAGAGACATCCTGTCAGTATGTTACTGCTGTTAGAGACTAGACATCCTGTCAGTATGTTACTGCTGTTAGAGACATCCTGTCAGTATGTTACTGCTGTTGCTGTTAGAGACTAGACATCCTGTCAGTATGTTACTGCTGTTAGAGACATCCTGTCAGTATGTTACTGTCATCCTGTCAGTATGTTACTGCTGTTAGAGACATCCTGTCAGTATGTTACTGCTGTTAGAGACTAGACATCCTGTCAGTATGTTACTGCTGTTAGAGACATCCTGTCAGTATGTCTGCTGTTAGAGACATCCTGTCAGTATGTTACTGCTGTTAGAGACATCCTGTCAGTATGTTACTGCTGTTAGAGACATCCTGTCAGTATGTTACTGCTGTTAGAGACATCCTGTCAGTATGTTACTGCTGTTAGAGACTAGACATCCTGTCAGTATGTTACTGCTGTTAGAGACTAGACATCCTGTCAGTATGTTACTGCTGTTAGAGACATCCTGTCAGTATGTTACTGCTGTTAGAGACATCCTGTCAGTATGTTACTGCTGTTAGAGACATCCTGTCAGTATGTTACTGCTGTTAGAGACATCCTGTCAGTATGTTACTGCTGTTAGAGACATCCTGTCAGTATGTTACTGCTGTTAGAGACATCCTGTCAGTATGTTACTGCTGTTAGAGACATCCTGTCAGTATGTTACTGCTGTTAGAGACATCCTGTCAGTATGTTACTGCTGTTAGAGACATCCTGTCAGTATGTTACTGCTGTTAGAGACATCCTGTCAGTATGTTACTGCTGTTAGAGACTAGACATCCTGTCAGTATGTTACTGCTGTTAGAGACTCCTGTCAGACATCCTGTCAGTATGTTACTGCTGTTAGAGACATCCTGTCAGTATGTTACTGCTGTTAGAGACTAGACATCCTGTCAGTATGTTACTGCTGTTAGAGACATCCTGTCAGTATGTTACTGCTGTTAGAGACATCCTGTCAGTATGTTACTGCTGTTAGAGACATCCTGTCAGTATGTTACTGCTGTTAGAGACTCCTGTCAGATGTTATCCCTGTCAGTATGTTACTGCTGTTAGAGACATCCTGTCAGTATGTTACTGCTGTTAGAGACATCCTGTCAGTATGTTACTGCTGTTAGAGACATCCTGTCAGTATGTTACTGCTGTTAGAGACATCCTGTCAGTATGTTACTGCTGTTAGAGACATCCTGTCAGTATGTTACTGCTGTTAGAGACATCCTGTCAGTATGTTACTGCTGTTAGAGACATCCTGTCAGTATGTTACTGCTGTTAGACTAGACATCCTGTCAGTATGTTACTGCTGTTAGAGACATCCTGTCAGTATGTTACTGCTGTTAGAGACATCCTGTCAGTATGTTACTGCTGTCAGTATGTTACTGCTGTTAGAGACTAGACATCCTGTCAGTATGTTACTGCTGTTAGAGACTGCTGTTAGACATCCTGTCAGTATGTTACTGCTGTTAGAGACATCCTGTCAGTATGTTACTGCTGTTAGAGACATCCTGTCAGTATGTTACTGCTGTTAGAGACATCCTGTCAGACATCCTGTCAGTATGTTACTGCTGTTAGAGACTAGACATCCTGTCAGTATGTTACTGCTGTTAGAGACATCCTGTCAGTATGTTACTGCTGTTAGAGACATCCTGTCAGTATGATACTGCTGTTAGAGACATCCTGTCAGTATGTTACTGCTGTTAGAGACTAGACATCCTGTCAGTATGTTACTGCTGTTAGAGACATCCTGTCAGTATGTTACTGCTGTTAGAGACATCCTGTCAGTATGATACTGCTGTTAGAGACTAGACATCCTGTCAGTATGTTACTGCTGTTAGAGACTAGACATCCTGTCAGTATGTTACTGCTGTTAGAGACATCCTGTCAGTATGTTACATCCTGTCAGTATGTTACTGCTGTTAGAGACATCCTGTCAGTATGATACTGCTGTTAGAGAGACATCCTGTCAGTATGTTACTGCTGTTAGAGACTAGACATCCTGTCAGTATGTTACTGCTGTTAGAGACATCCTGTCAGTATGTTACTGCTGTTAGACATCCTGTCATCCTGTATGTTACTGCTGTTAGAGACATCCTGTCAGTATGTTACTGCTGTTAGAGACTAGACATCCTGTCAGTATGTTACTGCTGTTAGAGACTAGACATCCTGTCAGTATGTTACTGCTGTTAGAGACTAGACATCCTGTCAGTATGTTACTGCATCCTGTCAGTATGAGCTGTTAGAGACATCCTGTCAGTATGTTACTGCTGTTAGAGACATCCTGTCAGTATGTTACTGCTGTTAGAGACATCCTGTCAGACATCCTGTCAGTATGTTACTGCTGTTAGAGACATCCTGTCAGTATGTTACTGCTGTTAGAGACATCCTGTCAGTATGTTACTGCTGTTAGAGACTAGATGTTACATCCTGTCAGTATGTTACTGCTGTTAGAGACATCCTGTCAGTATGTTACTGCTGTTAGAGACATCCTGTCAGTATGTTACTGCTGTTAGAGACTAGACATCCTGTCAGTATGTTACTGCTGTTAGAGACATCCTGTCAGTAGACATCATCCTGTCAGTATGTTACAGACTAGACATCCTGTCAGTATGTTACTGCTGTTAGAGACATCCTGTCAGTATGTTACTGCTGTTAGAGACATCCTGTCAGTATGTTACTGCTGTTAGAGACATCCTGTCAGTATGTTACTGCTGTTAGAGACTAGACATCCTGTCAGTATGTTACTGCTGTTAGAGACTATCCTGTCAGTATGTTACTGCTGTTAGAGACATCCTGTCAGTATGTTACTGCTGTTAGAGACATCCTGTCAGTATGTTACTGCTGTTAGAGACATCCTGTCAGTATGTTACTGCTGTTAGAGACTAGACATCCTGTCAGTATGTTACTGCTGTTAGAGACATCCTGTCAGTATGTTACTGCTGTTAGAGACATCCTGTCAGTATGTTACTGCTGTTAGAGACATCCTGTCAGTATGTTACTGCTGTTAGAGACATCCTGTCAGTATGTTACTGCTGTTAGTCAGTATGTTACTGCTGTTAGAGACATCCTGTCAGTATGTTACTGCTGTTAGAGACATCCTGTCAGTATGTTACTGCTGTTAGAGACTAGACATCCTGTCAGTATGTTACTGCTGTTAGAGACATCCTGTCAGTATGTTACTCCTGCTGTTAGAGACATCCTGTCAGTATGTTACTGCTGTTAGAGACATCCTGTCAGTATGTTACTGCTGTTAGAGACTAGACATCCTGTCAGTATGTTACTGCTGTTAGAGACATCCTGTCAGTATGTTACTGCTGTTAGAGACATCCTGTCAGACATCCTGTCAGTATGTTACTGCTGTTAGAGACATCCTGTCAGTATGTTACTGCTGTTAGAGACATCCTGTCAGTATGTTACTGCTGTTAGAGACTAGACATCCTGTCAGTATGTTACTGCTGTTAGAGACCTGTCATCCTGTCAGTCCTGTCATGTTACTGCTGTTAGAGACATCCTGTCAGTATGTTACTGCATCCTGTTAGAGACATCCTGTCAGTATGTTACTGCTGTTAGAGTTACTGCTGTTAGACATCCTGTCAGTATGTTACTGCTGTTAGAGACTAGACATCCTGTCAGTATGTTACTGCTGTTAGAGACATCCTGTCAGTATGTTACTGCTGTTAGAGACTAGACATCCTGTCAGTATGTTACTGCTGTTAGAGACTAGACATCCTGTCAGTATGTTACTGCTGTTAGAGACATCCTGTCAGTATGTTGCTGTTAGACATCCTGCTGTTAGAGACTAGACATCCTGTCAGTATGTTACTGCTGTTAGAGACATCCTGTCAGTATGTTACTGCTGTTAGAGACTAGACATCCTGTCAGTATGTTACTGCTGTTAGAGACATCCTGTCAGTATGATACTGCTGTTAGAGACATCCTGTCAGTATGTTACTGCTGTTAGAGACATCCTGTCAGTATGTTACTGCTGTTAGAGACTATCCTGTCAGTATGTTACTGCTGTTAGACTAGACATCCTGTCAGTATGTTACTGCTGTTAGAGTCAGTATGTTACTGCTGTTAGAGACATCCTGTCAGTATGTTACTGCTGTTAGAGACATCCTGTCAGTATGTTACTGCTGTTAGAGACATCCTGTCAGTATGTTACTGCTGTTAGAGACATCCTGTCAGTATGTTACTGCTGTTAGAGCTAGACATCCTGTCAGTATGTTACTGCTGTTAGAGACTAGACATCCTGTCAGTATGTTACTGCTGTTAGAGACATCCTGTCAGTATGTTACTGCTGTTAGAGACATCCTGTCAGTATGTTACTGCTGTTAGACATCCTGTCAGTATGTTACTGCATCATCCTGTCAGTATGTTACTGCTGTTAGAGACATCCTGTCAGTATGTTACTGCTGTTAGAGACTAGACATCCTGTCAGTATGTTACTGCTGTTAGAGACATCCTGTCAGTATGTTACTGCTGTTAGAGACATCCTGTCAGTATGTTACTGCTGTTAGAGACATCCTGTCAGTATGTTACTGCTGTTAGAGACATCCTGTCAGTATGTTACTGCTGTTAGACATCCTGACTAGACATCCTGTCAGTATGTTACTGCTGTTAGAGACATCCTGTCAGTATGTTACTGCTGTTAGAGACTAGACATCCTGTCAGTATGTTACTGCTGTTAGAGACATCCTGAGTATGTTACTGCTGTTAGAGACTCATCCTGTCAGTATGTTACTGCTGTTAGAGACATCCTGTCAGTATGTTAGTATGTTACTGCTGTTAGAGACATCCTGTCAGTATGTTACTGCTGTTAGAGACATCCTGTCAGTATGTTACTGCTTACCTGTCAGTATGTTACTGTTGTTAGAGACATCCTGTCAGTATGTTACTGCTGTTAGAGACTAGACATCCTGTCAGTATGTTACTGCTGTTAGAGACATCCTGTCAGTATGTTACTGCTGTTAGAGACATCCTGTCAGTAGAGACATCCTGTCAGTATGTTACTGCTGTTAGAGACTAGACATCCTGTCAGTGTTATGTTAGAGACTGTCTGTTAGCTGTTAGACATCCTGTCAGTATGTTACTGCTGTTAGAGACATCCTGTCAGTATGTTACTGCTGTTAGAGACTAGACATCCTGTCAGTATGTTACTGCTGTTAGAGACTATCCTGTCAGTATGTTACTGCTGTTAGAGACATCCTGTCAGTATGTTACTGCTGTTAGAGACATCCTGTCAGTATGTTACTGCTGTTAGAGACATCCTGTCAGTATGTTACTGCTGTTAGAGACTAGACATCCTGTCAGTATGTTACTGCTGTTAGAGACATCCTGTCAGTATGTTACTGCTGTTAGAGACATCCTGTCAGTATGTTACTGCTGTTAGAGACTATCCTGTCAGTATGTTACTGCTGTTAGAGACATCCTGTCAGTATGTTACTGCTGTTAGATCCTGTCAGTATGTTACTGCTGTTAGAGACATCCTGTCAGTATGTTACTGCTGTTAGAGACCATCCTGTCAGTATGTTACTGCTGTTAGAGACTAGACATCCTGTCAGTATGTTACTGCTGTTAGAGACATCCTGTCAGTATGTTACTGCTGTTAGAGATCCTAGACATCCTGTCAGTATGTTACTGCTGTTAGAGACATAGACATCCTGTCAGTATGTTACTGCTGTTAGAGACATCCTGTCAGTATGTTACTGCTGTTAGAGACATCCTGTCAGTATGTTACTGCTGTTAGAGACATCCTGTCAGTATGTTACTGCTGTTAGAGACTAGACATCCTGTCAGTATGTTACTGCTGTTAGAGACATCCTGTCAGTATGTTACTGCTGTTAGAGACTAGACATCCTGTCAGTATGTTACTGCTGTTAGAGACATCCTGTCAGTATGTTACTGCTGTTAGAGACATCCTGTCAGTATGTTACTGCTGTTAGAGACATCCTGTCAGTATGTTACTGCTGTTAGAGACATCCTGTCAGTATGTTACTGCTGTTAGAGACTAGACATCCTGTCAGTATGTTACTGCTGTTAGAGACATCCTGTCAGTATGCTGTACTCCTGCTGTTAGAGACTAGACATCCTGTCAGTATGTTACTGCTGTTAGAGACATCCTGTCAGTATGTTACTGCTGTTAGAGACTAGACATCCTGTCAGTATGTTACTGCTGTTAGAGACATCCTGTCAGTATGTTACTGCTGTTACTGACATCCTGTCAGTATGTTACTGCTGTTAGAGACATCCTGTCAGTATGTTACTGCTGTTAGAGACATCCTGTCAGTATGTTACTGCTGTTAGAGACATCCTGTCAGTATGTTACTGCTGTTAGAGACATCCTGTCAGTATGTTACTGCTGTTAGAGACATCCTGTCAGTATGTTACTGCTGTTAGAGACTAGACATCCTGTCAGTATGTTACTGCTGTTAGAGACAGACATCCTGTCAGTATGTTACTGCTGTTAGAGACATCCTGTCAGTATGTTAGAGACTCCTGCTGTTGCTGTTAGAGACTAGACATCCTGTCAGTATGTTACTGCTGTTAGAGACATCCTGTCAGTATGTTACTGCTGTTAGAGACATCCTGTCAGTATGTTACTGCTGTTAGAGACTAGACATCCTGTCAGTATGTTACTGCTGTTAGAGACTAGACATCCTGTCAGTATGTTACTGTATGTTACTGCTGTTAGAGACATCCTGTCAGTATGTTACTGCTGTTAGAGACATCCTGTCAGTATGTTACTGCTGTTAGAGACTAGACATCCTGTCAGTATGTTACTGCTGTTAGAGACATCCTGTCAGACATCCTGTCAGTATGTTACTGCTGTTAGAGACTAGACATCCTGTCAGTATGTTACTGCTGTTAGAGACATCCTGTCAGTATGTTACTGCTGTTAGAGACATCCTGTCAGTATGTTACTGCTGTTATCCTGTCAGTATGTTACTGCTGTCCTGTCAGTATGTTACTGCTGTTAGAGACATCCTGTCAGTATGTTACTGCTGTTAGAGACATCCTGTCAGTATGTTACTGCTGTTAGAGACATCCTGTCAGTATGTTACTGCTGTTAGAGACATCCTGTCAGTATGTTACTGAGACATCCTGTCAGTATGTTACTGCTGTTAGAGACATCCTGTCAGTATGTTACTGCTGTTAGAGACTAGACATCCTGTCAGTATGTTACTGCTGTTAGAGACTAGACATCCTGTCAGTATGTTACTGCTGTTAGAGACATCCTGTCAGTATGTTACTGCTGTTAGAGACATCCTGTCAGTATGTTACTGCTGTTAGAGACATCCTGTCAGTATGTTACTGCTGTTAGAGACATCCTGTCAGTATGTTACTGCTGTTAGAGACTAGACATCCTGTCAGTATGTTACTGCTGTTAGAGACATCCTGTCAGTATGTTACTGCTGTTAGAGACATCCTGTCAGTATGTTACTGCTGTTAGAGACATCCTGTCAGTATATGTTACTGCTGTTAGAGACATCCTGTCAGTATGTTACTGCTGTTAGAGACTAGACATCCTGTCAGTATGTTACTGCTGTTAGAGACATCCTGTCAGTATGTTACTGCTGTTAGAGACATCCTGTCAGTATGTTACTGCTGTTAGAGACATCCTGTCAGTATGTTACTGCTGTTAGAGACATCCTGTCAGTATGTTACTGCTGTTAGAGACTAGACATCCTGTCAGTATGTTACTGCTGTTAGAGACATCCTGTCAGTATGTTACTGCTGTTAGAGACATCCTGTCAGTATGTTACTGCTGTTAGAGACTAGACATCCTGTCAGTATGTTACTGCTGTTGTCAGTATGTTACTGCTGTTAGAGACATCCTGTCAGTTACTGTGTTAGAGACATCCTGTCAGTATGTTACTGTTAGTTAGAGACATCCTGTCAGTATGTTACTGCTGTTAGAGACATCCTGTCAGTATGTTACTGCTGTTAGAGACTAGACATCCTGTCAGTATGTTACTGCTGTTAGAGACTAGACATCCTGTCAGTATGTTACTGCTGTTAGAGACATCCTGTCAGTATGTTACTGCTGTTAGAGACTAGACATCCTGTCAGTATGTTACTGCTGTTAGAGACATCCTGTCAGTATGTTACTGCTGTTAGAGACTCAGTATGTTACTGCTGTTAGAGACATCCTGTCAGTATGTTACTGCTGTTAGAGACATCCTGTCAGTATGTTACTGCTGTTAGATGACTGCTGTTAGACATCCTGTCAGTATGTTACTGCTGTTAGAGACTAGATCCTGTCAGTATGTTACTGCTGTTAGAGACATCCTGTCAGTATGTTACTGCTGTTAGAGACATCCTGTCAGTATGTTACTGCTGTTAGAGACCTGTCAGTATGTTACATCCTGTCAGTATGTTACTGCTGTTAGAGACAGTATGTTACTGCTGTTAGAGACATCCTGTCAGTATGTTACTGCTGTTAGAGACATCCTGTCAGTATGTTACTGCTGTTAGAGACATCCTGTCAGTATGTTACTGCTGTTAGAGACATCCTGTCAGTATGTTACTGCTGTTAGAGACTAGACATCCTGTCAGTATGTTACTGCTGTTAGAGACATCCTGTCAGTATGTTACTGCTGTTAGAGACATCCTGTCAGTATGTTACTGCTGTTAGAGACATCCTGTCAGTATGTTACTGCTGTTAGAGACATCCTGTCAGTATGTTACTGCTGTTAGAGACTAGACATCCTGTCAGTATGTTACTGCTGTTAGAGACATCCTGTCAGTATGTTACTGCTGTTAGAGACATCCTGTCAGTATGTTACTGCTGTTAGAGACATCCTGTCAGTATGTTACTGCTGTTAGAGACTAGACATCCTGTCAGTATGTTACTGCTGTTAGAGACATCCTGTCAGTATGTTACTGCTGTTAGAGACATCCTGTCAGTATGTTACTGCTGTTAGAGACATCCTGTCAGTATGTTACTGCTGTTAGAGACTAGACATCCTGTCAGTATGTTACTGCTGTTAGAGACATCCTGTCAGTATGTTACTGCTGTTAGAGACATCCTGTCAGTATGTTACTGCTGTTAGAGACATCCTGTCAGACATCCTGTCAGTATGTTACTGCTGTTAGAGACATCCTGTCAGTATGTTACTGCTGTTAGAGACTAGACATCCTGTCAGTATGTTACTGCTGTTAGAGACTAGACATCCTGTCAGTATGTTACTGCTGTTAGAGACATCCTGTCAGTATGTTACTGCTGTTAGAGACATCCTGTCAGTATGTTACTGCTGTTAGAGACATCCTGTCAGTATGTTACTGCTGTCCTAGAGACTAGACATCCTGTCAGTATGTTACTGCTGTTAGAGACATCCTGTCAGTATGTTACTGCTGTTAGAGACATCCTGTCAGTATGTTACTGCTGTTAGAGACATCCTGTCAGTATGTTACTGCTGTTAGAGACATCCTGTCAGTATGTTACTGCTGTTAGAGACATCCTGTCAGTATGTTACTGCTGTTAGAGACATCCTGTCAGTATGTTACTGCTGTTAGAGACATCCTGTCAGTATGTTACTGCTGTTAGAGACATCCTGTCAGTATGTTACTGCTGTTAGAGACATCCTGTCAGTATGTTACTGCTGTTAGAGACATCCTGTCAGTATGTTACTGCTGTTAGAGACATCCTGTCAGTATGATACTGCTGTTAGAGACTAGACATCCTGTCAGTATGTTACTGCTGTTAGAGACATCCTGTCAGTATGTTACTGCTGTTAGAGACATCCTGTCAGTATGTTACTGCTGTTAGAGACATCCTGTCAGTATGTTACTGCTGTTAGAGACATCCTGTCAGTATGTTACTGCTGTTAGAGACATCCTGTCAGTATGTTACTGCTGTTAGAGACATCCTGTCAGTATGTTACTGCTGTTAGAGACATCCTGTCAGTATGTTACTGCTGTTAGAGACTAGACATCCTGTCAGTATGTTACTGCTGTTAGAGACATCCTGTCAGTATGTTACTGCTGTTAGAGACATCCTGTCAGTATGTTACTGCTGTTAGAGACATCCTGTCAGTATGTTACTGCTGTTAGAGACTAGACATCCTGTCAGTATGTTACTGCTGTTAGAGACATCCTGTCAGACATCCTGTCAGTATGTTACTGCTGTTAGAGACATCCTGTCAGTATGTTACTGCTGTTAGAGACTAGACATCCTGTCAGTATGTTACTGCTGTTAGAGACATCCTGTCAGTATGTTACTGCTGTTAGAGACATCCTGTCAGTATGTTACTGCTGTTAGAGACTCCTGTCAGACATCCTGTCAGTATGTTACTGCTGTTAGAGACATCCTGTCAGTATGTTACTGCTGTTAGAGACTAGACATCCTGTCAGTATGTTACTGCTGTTAGAGACATCCTGTCAGTATGTTACTGCTGTTAGAGACATCCTGTCAGTATGTTACTGCTGTTAGAGACTAGACATCCTGTCAGTATGTTACTGCTGTTAGAGACATCCTGTCAGTATGTTACTGCTGTTAGAGACTCCTGTCAGACATCCTGTCAGTATGTTACTGCTGTTAGAGACATCCTGTCAGTATGTTACTGCTGTTAGAGACATCCTGTCAGTATGTTACTGCTGTTAGAGACATCCTGTCAGTATGTTACTGCTGTTAGAGACTAGACATCCTGTCAGTATGTTACTGCTGTTAGAGACATCCTGTCAGTATGTTACTGCTGTTAGAGACTAGACATCCTGTCAGTATGTTACTGCTGTTAGAGACATCCTGTCAGTATGTTACTGCTGTTAGAGACATCCTGTCAGTATGTTACTGCTGTTAGAGTCAGTATGTTACTGCTGTTAGAGACATCCTGTCAGTATGTTACTGCTGTTAGAGACATCCTGTCAGTATGTTACTGCTGTTAGAGACATCCTGTCAGTATGTTACTGCTGTTAGAGACTAGACATCCTGTCAGTATGTTACTGCTGTTAGAGACATCCTGTCAGTATGTTACTGCTGTTAGAGACATCCTGTCAGTATGTTACTGCTGTTAGAGACATCCTGTCAGTATGTTACTGCTGTTAGAGACTAGACATCCTGTCAGTATGTTACTGCTGTTAGAGACATCCTGTCAGTATGTTACTGCTGTTAGAGACATCCTGTCAGTATGTTACTGCTGTTAGAGACATCCTGTCAGTATGTTACTGCTGTTAGAGACATCCTGTCAGTATGTTACTGCTGTTAGAGACATCCTGTCAGTATGTTACTGCTGTTAGAGAGTATGTTACTGCTGTTAGAGACTAGACATCCTGTCAGTATGTTACTGCTGTTAGAGACATCCTGTCAGTATGTTACTGCTGTTAGAGACATCCTGTCAGTATGTTACTGCTGTTAGAGACATCCTGTCAGTATGTTACTGCTGTTAGAGACATCCTGTCAGTATGTTACTGCTGTTAGAGACTAGACATCCTGTCAGTATGTTACTGCTGTTAGAGACATCCTGTCAGTATGTTACTGCTGTTAGAGACATCCTGTCAGTATGTTACTGCTGTTAGAGAGACATCCTGTCAGTATGTTACTGCTGTTAGAGACATCCTGTCAGTATGTTACTGCTGTTAGAGACTAGACATCCTGTCAGTATGTTACTGCTGTTAGAGACATCCTGTCAGTATGTTACTGCTGTTAGAGACATCCTGTCAGTATGTTACTGCTGTTAGAGACATCCTGTCAGTATGTTACTGCTGTTAGAGACTAGACATCCTGTCAGTATGTTACTGCTGTTAGAGACATCCTGTCAGTATGTTACTGCTGTTAGAGACTAGACATCCTGTCAGTATGTTACTGCTGTTAGAGACATCCTGTCAGTATGTTACTGCTGTTAGAGACATCCTGTCAGTATGTTACTGCTGTTAGAGACTAGACATCCTGTCAGTATGTTACTGCTGTTAGAGACATCCTGTCAGTATGTTACTGCTGTTAGAGACATCCTGTCAGTATGTTACTGCTGTTAGAGACATCCTGTCAGTATGTTACTGCTGTTAGAGACATCCTGTCAGTATGTTACTGCTGTTAGAGACATCCTGTCAGTATGTTACTGCTGTTAGAGACTAGACATCCTGTCAGTATGTTACTGCTGTTAGAGACATCCTGTCAGTATGTTACTGCTGTTAGAGACATCCTGTCAGTATGTTACTGCTGTTAGAGACTAGACATCCTGTCAGTATGTTACTGCTGTTAGAGACATCCTGTCAGTATGTTACTGCTGTCAGTATGTCAGTACTGCTGTTAGAGACATCCTGTCAGTATGTTACTGCTGTTAGAGACATCCTGTCAGTATGTTACTGCTGTTAGAGACATCCTGTCAGTATGTTACTGCTGTTAGAGACATCCTGTCAGTATGTTACTGCTGTTAGAGACTCCTGTCAGACATCCTGTCAGTATGTTACTGCTGTTAGAGAGACTTACTGCTGTTAGAGACATCCTGTCAGTATGTTACTGCTGTTAGAGACATCCTGTCAGTATGTTACTGCTGTTAGAGACATCCTGTCAGTATGTTACTGCTGTTAGAGACTAGACATCCTGTCAGTATGTTACTGCTGTTAGAGACATCCTGTCAGTATGTTACTGCTGTTAGAGACATCCTGTCAGTATGTTACTGCTGTTAGAGACATCCTGTCAGTATGTTACTGCTGTTAGAGACTAGACATCCTGTCAGTATGTTACTGCTGTTAGAGACATCCTGTCAGTATGTTACTGCTGTTAGAGACATCCTGTCATCCCTGTCAGTATGTTACTGCTGTTAGAGACTAGACATCCTGTCAGTATGTTACTGCTGTTAGAGACTAGACATCCTGTCAGTATGTTACTGCTGTTAGAGACTAGACATCCTGTCAGTATGTTACTGCTGTTAGAGACATCCTGTCAGTATGTTACTGCTGTTAGAGACATCCTGTCAGTATGTTACTGCTGTTAGAGACTAGACATCCTGTCAGTATGTTACTGCTGTTAGAGACTAGACATCCTGTCAGTATGTTACTGCTGTTAGAGACATCCTGTCAGTATGTTACTGCTGTTAGAGACTAGACATCCTGTCAGTATGTTACTGCTGTTATCCTGTCAGTATGTTACTGCTGTTAGAGACTAGACATCCTGTCAGTATGTTACTGCTGTTAGAGACATCCTGTCAGTATGTTACTGCTGTTAGAGACATCCTGTCAGTATGTTACTGCTGTTAGAGACTAGACATCCTGTCAGTATGTTACTGCTGTTAGAGACTAGACATCCTGTCAGTATGTTACTGCTGTTAGAGACATCCTGTCAGTATGTTACTGCTGTTAGAGACTAGACATCCTGTCAGTATGTTACTGCTGTTAGAGACTACATCCTGTCAGTATGTTACTGCTGTTAGAGACATCCTGTCAGTATGTTACTGCTGTTAGAGACATCCTGTCAGTATGTTACTGCTGTTAGAGACATCCTGTCAGTATGTTACTCCTGTCAGTATGATACTGCTGTTAGAGACTAGACATCCTGTCAGATGTTACTGCTGTTAGAGACATCCTGTCAGTATGTTACTGCTGTTAGAGACATCCTGTCAGTATGTTACTGCTGTTAGAGACATCCTGTCAGTATGTTACTGCTGTTAGAGACATCCTGTCAGTATGTTACTGCTGTTAGAGACATCCTGTCAGTATGTTACTGCTGTTAGAGACATCCTGTCAGTATGTTACTGCTGTTAGAGACATCCTGTCAGCATGTTATGCTGTTAGAGACATCCTAGTATGATACTGCTGTTAGAGACTAGACATCCTGTCAGTATGTTACTGCTGTTAGAGACATCCTGTCAGTATGTTACTGCTGTTAGAGACATCCTGTCAGTATGTTACTGCTGTTAGAGACATCCTGTCAGTATGTTACTGCTGTTAGAGACTAGACATCCTGTCAGTATGTTACTGCTGTTAGAGACATCCTGTCAGTATGTTACTGCTGTTAGAGACTAGACATCCTGTCAGTATGTTACTGCTGTTAGAGACATCCTGTCAGTATGTTACTGCTGTTAGAGACATCCTGTCAGTATGTTACTGCTGTTAGAGACTAGACATCCTGTCAGTATGTTACTGCTGTTAGAGACATCCTGTCAGTATGTTACTGCTGTTAGAGACATCCTGTCAGTATGTTACTGCTGTTAGAGACTAGACATCCTGTCAGTATGTTACTGCTGTTAGAGACTAGACATCCTGTCAGTATGTTACTGCTGTTAGAGACTAGACATCCTGTCAGTATGTTACTGCTGTTAGAGACATCCTGTCAGTATGTTACTGCTGTTAGAGACTAGACATCCTGTCAGTATGTTACTGCTGTTAGAGACTAGACATCCTGTCAGTATGTTACTGCTGTTAGAGACATCCTGTCAGTATGTTACTGCTGTTAGAGACTAGACATCCTGTCAGTATGTTACTGCTGTTAGAGACATCCTGTCAGTATGTTACTGCTGTTAGAGACATCCTGTCAGTATGTTACTGCTGTTAGAGACATCCTGTCAGTATGTTACTGCTGTTAGAGACTAGACATCCTGTCAGTATGTTACTGCTGTTACATCCTGTCAGTGTTACTGCTGTTAGAGACATCCTGTCAGTATGTTACTGCTGTTAGAGACTGCTGTTAGACATCCTGTCAGTATGTTACTGCTGTTAGAGACATCCTGTCAGTATGTTACATCCTGTCAGTATGTTACTGCTGTTAGAGACTAGACATCCTGTATGTTACTGCAGTAGAGACTAGACATCCTGTCAGTATGTTACTGCTGTTAGAGACATCCTGTCAGTATGTTACTGCTGTTAGAGACATCCTGTCAGTATGTTACTGCTGTTAGAGACATCCTGTCAGTATGTTACTGCTGTTAGACATCCTGTCAGTATGTTACTGCTGTTAGAGACATCCTGTCATCCTGTCATCCTGTCAGTATGTTACTGCTGTTAGAGACATCCCTGTCAGTATGTTACTGCTGTTAGAGACATCCTGTCAGTATGTTACTGCTGTTAGAGACATCCTGTCAGTATGTTACTGCTGTTAGAGACATCCTGTCAGTATGTTACTGCTGTTAGAGACTAGACATCCTGTCAGTATGTTACTGCTGTTAGAGACATCCTGTCAGTATGTTACTGCTGTTAGAGACATCCTGTCAGTATGTTACTGCTGTTAGAGACATCCTGTCAGTATGTTACTGCTGTTAGAGACATCCTGTCAGTATGTTACTGCTGTTAGAGACATCCTGTCAGACATCCTGTCAGTATGTTACTGCTGTTAGAGACATCCTGTCAGTATGTTACTGCTGTTAGAGACATCCTGTCAGATGTTACTGCTGTTAGAGACATCCTGTCAGTATGTTACTGCTGTTAGAGACATCCTGTCAGTATGTTACTGCTGTTAGAGACATCCTGTCAGTATGTTACTGCTGTTAGAGACATCCTGTCAGTATGTTACTGCTGTTAGAGACATCCTGTCAGTATGTTACTGCTGTTAGAGACATCCTGTCAGTATGTTACTGTTACTGTTAGAGACATCCTGTCAGTATGTTACTGCTGTTAGAGACATCCTGTCAGTATGTTACTGCTGTTAGAGACATCCTGTCAGTATGTTACTGCTGTTAGAGACTAGACATCCTGTCAGTATGTTACTGCTGTTAGAGACATCCTGTCAGTATGTTACTGCTGTTAGAGACATCCTGTCAGTATGTTACTGCTGTTAGAGACATCCTGTCAGTATGTTACTGCTGTTAGAGACATCCTGTCAGTATGTTACTGCTGTTAGAGACTGTCAGTATGTTACTGCTGTTAGAGACTAGACATCCTGTCAGTATGTTACTGCTGTTAGAGACATCCTGTCAGTATGTTACTGCTGTTAGAGACATCCTGTCAGTATGTTACTGCTGTTAGAGACATCCTGTCAGTATGTTACTGCTGTTAGAGACATCCTGTCAGTATGTTACTGCTGTTAGAGACATCCTGTCAGTATGTTACTGCTGTTAGAGACTAGACATCCTGTCAGTATGTTACTAGAGACATCCTGTCAGTATGTTACTGCTGTTAGAGACATCCTGTCAGTATGTTACTGCTGTTAGAGACATCCTGTCAGTATGTTACTGCTGTTAGAGACATCCTGTCAGTATGTTACTGCTGTTAGAGACATCCTGTCAGTATGTTACTGCTGTTAGAGACATCCTGTCAGTATGTTACTGCTGACATCCTGTCAGTATGTTACTGCTGTTAGAGACATCCTGTCAGTATGATACTGCTGTTAGAGACTAGACATCCTGTCAGTATGTTACTGCTGTTAGAGACATCCTGTCAGTATGTTACTGCTGTTAGAGACTCATCCTGTCAGTATGTTACTGCTGTTAGAGACTAGACATCCTGTCAGTATGTTACTGCTGTTAGAGACATCCTGTCAGTATGTTACTGCTGTTAGAGACATCCTGTCAGTATGTTACTGCTGTTAGAGACATCCTGTCAGTATGTTACTGCTGTTAGAGACATCCTGTCAGTATGTTACTGCTGTTAGAGACATCCTGTCAGTATGTTACTGCTGTTAGAGACATCCTGTCAGTATGTTACTGCTGTTAGAGACTAGACATCCTGTCAGTATGTTACTGCTGTTAGAGACTAGACATCCTGTCAGTATGTTACTGCTGTTAGAGACATCCTGTCAGTATGTTACTGCTGTTAGAGACATCCTGTCAGTATGTTACTGCTGTTAGAGACATCCTGTCAGTATGTTACTGCTGTTAGAGACTAGACATCCTGTCAGTATGTTACTGCTGTTAGAGACATCCTGTCAGTATGTTACTGCTGTTAGAGACATCCTGTCAGTATGTTACTGCTGTTAGAGACATCCTGTCAGTATGTTACTGCTGTTAGAGACTAGACATCCTGTCAGTATGTTACTGCTGTTAGAGACATCCTGACATCCTGTCAGTATGTTACTGCTGTTAGAGACATCCTGTCAGTATGTTACTGCTGTTAGAGACATCCTGTCAGTATGTTACTGCTGTTAGACATCCTGTCAGTATGTTACTGCTGTTAGAGACTAGACATCCTGTCAGTATGTTACTGCTGTTAGAGACATCCTGTCAGTATGTTACTGCTGTTAGAGACATCCTGTCAGTATGTTACTGCTGTTAGAGACATCCTGTCAGTATGTTACTGCTGTTAGAGACATCCTGTCAGTATGTTACTGCTGTTAGAGACATCCTGTCAGTATGTTACTGCTGTTAGAGACTAGACATCCTGTCAGTATGTTACTGCTGTTAGAGACATCCTGTCAGTATGTTACTGCTGTTAGAGACATCCTGTCAGTATGTTACTGCTGTTAGAGACATCCTGTCAGTATGTTACTGCTGTTCCTGTCAGATGACTGCTGTTAGAGACATCCTGTCAGTATGTTACTGCTGTTAGAGACTAGACATCCTGTCAGTATGTTACTGCTGTTAGAGACATCCTGTCAGTATGTTACTGCTGTTAGAGACATCCTGTCAGTATGTTACTGCTGTTAGAGACATCCTGTCAGTATGTTACTGCTGTTAGAGACTAGACATCCTGTCAGTATGTTACTGCTGTTAGAGACTAGACATCCTGTCTATGTTACTGCTATTAGAGACATCCTGTCAGTATGTTACTGCTGTTAGAGACATCCTGTCAGTATGTTACTGCTGTTAGAGACTAGACATCCTGTCAGTATGTTACTGACTGTTAGAGACATCCTGTCAGTATGTTACTGCTGTTAGAGACATCCTGTCAGTATGTTACTGCTGTTAGAGACATCCTGTCAGTATGTTACTGCTGTTAGAGACATCCTGTCAGTATGTTACTGCTGTTAGAGACATCCTGTCAGTATGTTACTGCTGTTAGAGACATCCTGTCAGTATGTTACTGCTGTTAGAGACATCCTGTCAGTATGTTACTGCTGTTAGAGACTAGACATCCTGTCAGTATGTTACTGCTGTTAGAGACATCCTGTCAGTATGTTACTGCTGTTAGAGACATCCTGTCAGTATGTTACTGCTGTTAGAGACATCCTGTCAGTATGTTACTGCTGTTAGAGACTAGACATCCTGTCAGTATGTTACTGCTGTTAGAGACTAGACATCCTGTCAGTATGTTACTGCTGTTAGAGACATCCTGTCAGTATGTTACTGCTGTTAGAGACATCCTGTCAGTATGTTACTGCTGTTAGAGACATCCTGTCAGTATGTTACTGCTGTTAGAGACATCCTGTCAGTATGTTACTGCTGTTAGAGACTAGACATCCTGTCAGTATGTTACTGCTGTTAGAGACATCCTGTCAGTATGTTACTGCTGTTAGAGACATCCTGTCAGTATGTTACTGCTGTTAGAGACATCCTGTCAGTATGTTACTGCTGTTAGAGACATCCTGTCAGTATGTTACTGCTGTTAGAGACTAGACATCCTGTCAGTATGTTACTGCTGTTAGAGACATCCTGTCAGTATGTTACTGCTGTTAGAGACTAGACATCCTGTCAGTATGTTACTGCTGTTCCTGTCAGAGACTAGACATCCTGTCAGTATGTTACTGCTGTTAGACATCCTGTCAGTATGTTACTGCTGTTAGAGACATCCTGTCAGTATGTTACTGCTGTTAGTCCTACTGCTGTTAGAGACATCCTGTCAGTATGTTACTGCTGTTAGAGACATCCTGTCAGTATGTTACTGCTGTTAGAGACTAGACATCCTGTCAGTATGTTACTGCTGTTAGAGACTCCTGTCAGTATGTTACTGCTGTTAGAGACATCCTGTCAGTATGTTACTGCTGTTAGAGACATCCTGTCAGTATGTTACTGCTGTTAGAGACATCCTGTCAGTATGTTACTGCTGTTAGAGACATCCTGTCAGTATGTTACTGCTGTTAGAGACTAGACATCCTGTCAGTATGTTACTGCTGTTAGAGACATCCTGTCAGTATGTTACTGCTGTTAGAGACTCCTGTCAGTATGTTACTGCTGTTAGACATCCTGTCAGTATCCTGTCAGTATGTTACTGCTGTTAGAGACATCCTGTCAGACATCCTGTCAGTATGTTACTGCTGTTAGAGACATCCTGTCAGTATGTTACTGCTGTTAGAGACATCCTGTCAGTATGTTACTGCTGTTAGAGACATCCTGTCAGTATGTTACTGCTGTTAGAGACAGACATCCTGTCAGTATGTTACTGCTGTTAGAGACATCCTGTCAGTATGTTACTGCTGTTAGAGACATCCTGTCAGTATGTTACTGCTGTTAGAGACATCCTGTCAGTATGTTACTGCTGTTAGAGACTAGACATCCTGTCAGTATGTTACTGCTGTTAGAGACATCCTGTCAGTATGTTACTGCTGTTAGAGACTAGACATCCTGTCAGTATGTTACTGCTGTTAGAGACTAGACATCCTGTCAGTATGTTACTGCTGTTAGAGACATCCTGTCAGTATGTACTGCTGTTAGACTAGACAGAGACATCCTGTCAGTATGTTACTGCTGTTAGAGACATCCTGTCAGTATGTTACTGCTGTTAGAGACATCCTGTCAGTATGTTACTGCTGTTAGAGACATCCTGTCAGTATGTTACTGCTGTTAGAGACTAGACATCCTGTCAGTATGTTACTGCTGTTAGAGACATCCTGTCAGTATGTTACTGCTGTTAGAGACATCCTGTCAGTATGTTACTGCTGTTAGAGAGACATCCTGTCAGTATGTTACTAGACATCCTGTCAGTATGTTACTGCTGTTAGAGACTAGACATCCTGTCAGTATGTTACTGCTGTTAGAGACAGACATCCTGTCAGTATGTTACTGCTGTTAGAGACATCCTGTCAGTATGTATGTTACTGACATCCTGTTAGAGACATCCTGTCAGTATGTTACTGCTGTTAGAGACATCCTGTCAGTATGTTACTGCTGTTAGAGACTAGACATCCTGTCAGTATGTTACTGCTGTTAGAGACATCCTGTCAGTATGTTACTGCTGTTAGAGACATCCTGTCAGTATGTTACTGCATCCCTGTCAGTATGTTACTGCTGTTAGAGATCATCCTGTCAGTATGTTACTGCTGTTAGAGACTAGACATCCTGTCAGTATGTTACTGCTGTTAGAGACTCCTGTCAGTATGTTACTGCTGTTAGAGACATCCTGTCAGTATGTTACTGCTGTTAGAGACATCCTGTCAGTATGTTACTGCTGTTAGAGACATCCTGTCAGTATGTTACTGTTGTTACTGACATCCTGTCAGTATGTTACTGCTGTTAGAGACATCCTGTCAGTATGTTACTGCTGTTAGAGACTAGACATCCTGTCAGTATGTTACTGCTGTTAGAGACATCCTGTCAGTATGTTACTGCTGTTAGAGACATCCTGTCAGTATGTTACTGCTGTTAGAGACATCCTGTCAGTATGTTACTGCTGTTAGAGACATCCTGTCAGTATGTTACTGCTGTTAGAGACATCCTGTCAGTATGTTACTGCTGTTAGAGACATCCTGTCAGTATGTTACTGCTGTTAGAGACATCCTGTCAGTATGTTACTGCTGTTAGAGACATCCTGTCAGACATCCTGTCAGACATGTTGTTACTGCTGTTAGAGACTAGATCCTGTCAGTATCCTGTCATCCTGTCAGTATGTTACTGCTGTTAGAGACATCCTGTCAGTATGTTACTGCTGTTAGAGACTAGACATCCTGTCAGTATGTTACTGCTGTTAGAGACTAGACATCCTGTCAGTATGTTACTGCTGTTAGAGACATCCTGTCAGTATGTTACTGCTGTTAGAGACATCCTGTCAGTATGTTACTGCTGTTAGAGACATCCTGTCAGTATGTTACTGCTGTTAGAGACATCCTGTCAGTATGTTACTGCTTTAGAGACATCCTGTCAGTATGTTACTGAGACATCATCCTGTCAGTATGTTACTGCTGTTAGAGACATCCTGTCAGTATGTTACTGCTGTTAGAGACATCCTGTCAGTATGTTATGTTACTGACATCCTGTCAGTATGTTACTGCTGTTAGAGACATCCTGTCAGTATGTTACTGCTGTTAGAGACATCCTGTCAGTATGTTACTGCTGTTAGAGACTAGACATCCTGTCAGTATGTTACTGCTGTTAGAGACTCCTGTCAGACATCCTGTCAGTATGTTACTGCTGTTAGAGACATCCTGTCAGTATGTTACTGCTGTTAGAGACATCCTGTCAGTATGTTACTGCTGTTAGAGACTAGACATCCTGTCAGTATGTTACTGCTGTTAGAGACATCCTGTCAGACATCCTCCTGTCAGTATGTTACTGCTGTTAGAGACATCCTGTCAGTATGTTACTGCTGTTAGAGACATCCTGTCAGTATGTTACTGCTGTTAGAGACATCCTGTCAGTATGTTACTGCTGTTAGAGACATCCTGTCAGTATGTTACTGCTGTTAGAGACTAGACATCCTGTCAGTATGTTACTGCTGTTAGAGACATCCTGTCAGTATGTTACTGCTGTTAGAGACATCCTGTCAGTATGTTACTGCTGTTAGAGACTAGACATCCTGTCAGTATGTTACTGCTGTTAGAGACATCCTGTCAGTATGTTACTGCTGTTAGAGACATCCTGTCAGTATGTTACTGCTGTTAGAGACATCCTGTCAGTATGTTACTGCTGTTAGAGACTAGACATCCTGTCAGTATGTTACTGCTGTTAGAGACATCCTGTCAGTATGTTACTGCTGTTACTGACATCCTGTCAGTATGTTACTGCTGTTAGAGACATCCTGTCAGTATGTTACTGCTGTTAGAGACATCCTGTCAGTATGTTACTGCTGTTAGAGACTAGAGACATCCTGTCAGTATGTTACTGCTGTTAGAGACTAGACATCCTGTCAGTATGTTACTGCTGTTAGAGACATCCTGTCAGTATGTTACTGCTGTTAGAGACATCCTGTCAGTATGTTACTGCTGTTAGAGACATCCTGTCAGTATGTTACTGCTGTTAGAGACTAGACATCCTGTCAGTATGTTAGAGACATCCTGTTATGTTACTGCTGTTACTAGATCCTCAGTATCAGTATGTTACTGCTGTTAGAGACATCCTGTCAGTATGTTACTGCTGTTAGAGACATCCTGTCAGTATGTTACTGCTGTTAGAGACATCCTGTCAGTATGTTACTGCTGTTAGAGACATCCTGTCAGTATGTTACTGCTGTTAGAGACATCCTGTCAGTATGATACTGCTGTCCTGTCAGTATGTTACTGCTGTTAGAGACATCCTGTCAGTATGTTACTGCTGTTAGAGACTAGACATCCTGTCAGTATGTTACTGCTGTTAGAGACATCCTGTCAGTATGTTACTGCTGTTAGAGACATCCTGTCAGTATGTTACTGCTGTTAGAGACATCCTGTCAGTATGTTACTGCTGTTAGAGACATCCTGTCAGTATGTTACTGCTGTTAGAGAGACATCCTGTCAGTATGTTACTGCTGTTAGTCAGTATGACACTGCTGTTAGAGACTGACATCCTGTCAGTATGTTACTGCTGTTAGAGACATCCTGTCAGTATGTTACTGCTGTTAGAGACATCCTGTCAGTATGTTACTGCTGTTAGACTAGACATCCTGTCAGTATGTTACTGCTGTTAGAGACATCCTGTCAGTATGTTACTGCTGTTAGAGACATCCTGTCAGTATGTTACTGCTGTTAGAGACATCCTGTCAGTATGTTACTGCTGTTAGAGACATCCTGTCAGTATGTTACTGCTGTTAGAGACTAGACATCCTGTCAGTATGTTACTGCTGTTAGAGACATCCTGTCAGTATGTTACTGCTGTTAGAGACATCCTGTCAGTATGTTACTGCTGTTAGAGACATCCTGTCACATCCTGTCAGTATGTTACTGCTGTTAGAGACATCCTGTCAGTATGTTACTGCTGTTAGAGACATCCTGTCAGTATGTTACTGCTGTTAGAGACATCCTGTCAGTATGATACTGCTGTTAGAGACTAGACATCCTGTCAGTATGTTACTGCTGTTAGACATCCTGAGTATGTTACTGCTGTTACATCCTGTCAGTATGTTACTGCTGTTAGAGACATCCTGTCAGTATGTTACTGCTGTTAGAGACATCCTGTCAGTATGTTACTGCTGTTAGAGACATCCTGTCAGTATGTTACTGCTGTTAGAGACATCCTGTCAGTATGTTACTGCTGTTAGAGACTATCCTGTCAGTATGTTACTGCTGTTAGAGACATCCTGTCAGTATGTTACTGCTGTTAGAGACATCCTGTCAGTATGTTACTGCTGTTAGAGACAGACATCCTGTCAGTATGTTACTGCTGTTAGAGACATCCTGTCAGTATGTTACTGCTGTTAGAGACATCCTGTCAGTATGTTACTGCTGTTAGAGACTAGACATCCTGTCAGTATGTTACTGCTGTTAGAGACATCCTGTCAGTATGTTACTGCTGTTAGAGACATCCTGTCAGTGTTGCTGTACTGCTGTCAGTATGTTAGACTAGACATCCTGTCAGTATGTTACTGCTGTTAGAGACATCCTGTCAGTATGTTACTGCTGTTAGAGACATGTTACATCCTGTCAGTATGTTACTGCTGTTAGAGACATCCTGTCAGTATGTTACTGCTGTTAGAGACATCCTGTCAGTATGTTACTGCTGTTAGAGACATCCCTGTCAGTATGTTACTGCTGTTAGAGACATCCTGTCAGTATGTTACTGCTGTTAGAGACTAGACATCCTGTCAGTATGTTACTGCTGTTAGAGACATCCTGTCAGTATGTTACTGCTGTTAGAGACATCCTGTCAGTACATCCTGTCAGTATGTTACTGCTCCTGTCAGTATGTTACTGACATCCTGTCAGTATGTTACTGCTGTTAGAGACATCCTGTCAGTATGTTACTGCTGTTAGAGACATCCTGTCAGTATGTTACTGCTGTTAGAGACTAGACATCCTGTCAGTATGTTACTGCTGTTAGAGACATCCTGTCAGTATGTTACTGCTGTTAGAGACTAGACATCCTGTCAGTATGTTACTGCTGTTAGAGACATCCTGTCAGTATGTTACTGCTGTTAGAGACATCCTGTCAGTATGTTACTGCTGTTAGAGACATCCTGTCAGTATGTTACTGCTGTTAGAGACATCCTGTCAGTATGTTACTGCTGTTAGAGACATCCTGTCAGTATGATACTGCTGTTAGAGACTAGACATCCTGTCAGTATGTTACTGCTGTTAGAGACTAGACATCCTGTCAGTATGAGACATCCTGTCAGTATGTTACTGCTGTTAGAGAGACATCCTGTCAGTATGTTACTGCTGTTAGAGACATCCTGTCAGTATGTTACTGCTGTTAGAGACATCCTGTCAGTATGTTACTGCTGTTAGAGACATCCTGTCAGTATGTTACTGCTGTTAGAGACATCCTGTCAGTATGAGACTGCTGTTAGAGACTAGACATCCTGTCAGTATGTTACTGCTGTTAGAGACTAGACATCCTGTCAGTATGTTACTGCTGTTAGAGACATCCTGTCAGTATGTTACTGCTGTTAGAGACATCCTGTCAGTATGTTACTGCTGTTAGAGACATCCTGTCAGTATGTTACTGCTGTTAGAGACTAGACATCCTGTCAGTATGTTACTGTCAGTGTTACTGCTGTTAGAGACTAGACATCCTGTCAGTATGTTACTGCTGTTAGAGACTAGACATCCTGTCAGTATGTTACTGCTGTTAGAGACATCCTGTCAGTATGTTACTGCTGTTAGAGACATCCTGTCAGTATGTTGCTGTTACTGCTGTTAGAGACATCCTGTCAGACATCCTGTCAGTATGTTACTGCTGTTAGAGACATCCTGTCAGTATGTTACTGCTGTTAGAGACATCCTGTCAGTATGTTACTGCTGTTAGAGACTAGACATCCTGTCAGTATGATACTGCTGTTAGAGACTAGACATCCTGTCAGTATGTTACTGCTGTTAGAGACTAGACATCCTGTCAGTATGTTACTGCTGTTAGAGACTAGACATCCTGTCAGTATGTTACTGCTGTTAGAGACTAGACATCCTGTCAGTATGTTACTGCTGTTAGAGACGTCCTGTCAGTATGTTACAGAGACATCCTGTCAGTATGTTACTGCTGTTAGAGACATCCTGTCAGTATGTTACTGCTGTTAGAGACTAGACATCCTGTCAGTATGTTACTGCTGTTAGAGACATCCTGTCAGTATGTTACTGCTGTTAGAGACATCCTGTCAGTATGTTACTGCTGTTAGAGACATCCTGTCAGTATGTTACTGCTGTTAGAGACTAGACATCCTGTCAGTATGTTACTGCTGTTAGAGACTAGACATCCTGTCAGTATGTTACTGCTGTTAGAGACTAGACATCCTGTCAGTATGTTACTGCTGTTAGAGACATCCTGTCAGTATGTTACTGCTGTTAGAGACTAGACATCCTGTCAGTATGTTACTGCTGTTAGAGACATCCTGTCAGTATGTTACTGCTGTTAGAGACATCCTGTCAGTATGTTACTGCTGTTAGAGACTCCTGTCAGACATCCTGTCAGTATGTTACTGCTGTTAGAGACATCCTGTCAGTATGTTACTGCTGTTAGAGACTAGACATCCTGTCAGTATGTTACTGCTGTTAGAGACATCCTGTCAGTATGTTACTGCTGTTAGAGACATCCTGTCAGTATGTTACTGCTGTTAGAGACATCCTGTCAGTATGTTACTGCTGTTAGAGACTAGACATCCTGTCAGTATGTTACTGCTGTTAGAGACATCCTGTCAGTATGTTACTGCTGTTAGAGACATCCTGTCAGTATGTTACTGCTGTTAGAGACATCCTGTCAGTATGTTACTGCTGTTAGAGACTATCCTGTCAGTATGTTACTGCATCCTGTCAGTATGTTAGACATCCTGTCAGTATGTTACTGCTGTTAGAGACATCCTGTCAGTATGTTACTGCTGTTAGAGACTAGACATCCTGTCAGTATGTTACTGCTGTTAGATGTTACTGCTGTTAGACATCCTGTCAGTATGTTACTGCTGTTAGAGACATCCTGTCAGTATGTTACTGCTGTTAGAGACTAGACATCCTGTCAGTATGTTACTGCTGTTAGAGACATCCTGTCAGTATGTTACTGCTGTTAGAGACATCCTGTCAGTATGTTACTGCTGTTAGAGACATCCTGTCAGTATGTTACTGCTGTTAGAGACATCCTGTCAGTATGTTACTGCTGTTAGAGACATCCTGTCAGTATGTTACTGCTGTTAGAGACTAGACATCCTGTCAGTATGTTACTGCTGTTAGAGACATCCTGTCAGTATGTTACTGCTGTTAGAGACATCCTGTCAGTATGTTACTGCTGTTAGAGACATCCTGTCAGTATGTTACTGCTGTTAGAGACTAGACATCCTGTCAGTATGTTACTGCTGTTAGAGACTAGACATCCTGTCAGTATGTTACTGCTGTTAGAGACATCCTGTCAGTATGTTACTGCTGTTAGAGACATCCTGTCAGTATGTTACTGCTGTTAGACATCCTGTCAGTATGTTACTGCTGTTAGAGACATCCTGTCAGTATGTTACTGCTGTTAGAGACATCCTGTCAGTATGTTACTGCTGTTAGAGACTAGACATCCTGTCAGTATGTTACTGCTGTTAGAGACATCCTGTCAGTATGTTACTGCTGTTAGAGACATCCTGTCAGTATGTTACTGCTGTTAGAGACATCCTGTCAGTATGTTACTGCTGTTAGAGACATCCTGTCAGTATGATACTGCTGTTAGAGACTAGACATCCTGTCAGTATGTTACTGCTGTTAGAGACATCCTGTCAGTATGTTACTGCTGTTAGAGACTAGACATCCTGTCAGTATGTTACTGCTGTTAGAGACATCCTGTCAGTATGTTACTGCTGTTAGAGACTAGACATCCTGTCAGTATGTTACTGCTGTTAGAGACTAGACATCCTGTCAGTATGTTACTGCTGTTAGAGACATCCTGTCACTGTGTTAGATATGTTACTGCTGTTAGAGACATCCTGTCAGTATGTTACTGCTGTTAGAGACATCCTGTCAGTATGTTACTGCTGTTAGAGACATCCTGTCAGTATGTTACTGCTGTTAGAGACATCCTGTCAGTATGTTACTGCTGTTAGAGACATCCTGTCAGTATGTTACTGCTGTTAGAGACATCCTGTCAGTATGTTACTGCTGTTAGAGACATCCTGTCAGTATGTTACTGCTGTTAGAGACATCCTGTCAGTATGTTACTGCTGTTAGAGACTAGACATCCTGTCAGTATGTTACTGCTGTTAGAGACTAGACATCCTGTCAGTATGTTACTGCTGTTAGAGACATCCTGTCAGTATGTTACTGCTGTTAGAGACATCCTGTCAGTATGTTACTGCTGTTAGAGACTAGACATCCTGTCAGTATGTTACTGCTGTTAGAGACTAGACATCCTGTCAGTATGTTACTGCTGTTAGACATCCTGTCAGTATGTTACTGCTGTTAGAGACTAGACATCCTGTCAGTATGTTACTGCTGTTAGAGACATCCTGTCAGTATGTTACTGCTGTTAGAGACATCCTGTCAGTATGATACTGCTGTTAGAGACTAGACATCCTGTCAGTATGTTACTGCTGTTAGAGACATCCTGTCAGTATGTTACTGCTGTTAGAGACATCCTGTCAGTATGTTACTGCTGTTAGAGACATCCTGTCAGTATGATACTGCTGTCCTAGATGTTACTAGACATCCTGTCAGTATGTTACTGCTGTTAGAGACTCCTGTCAGACATCCTGTCAGTATGTTACTGCTGTTAGAGACATCCTGTCAGTATGTTACTGCTGTTAGAGACATCCTGTCAGTATGATACTGCTGTTAGAGACATCCTGTCAGTATGTTACTGCTGTTAGAGACATCCTGTCAGTATGTTACTGCTGTTAGAGACTACACATCCTGTCAGTATGATACTGCTGTTAGAGACATCCTGTCAGTATGTTACTGCTGTTAGAGACTAGACATCCTGTCAGTATGTTACTGCTGTTAGAGACTAGACATCCTGTCAGTATGTTACTGCTGTTAGAGACATCCTGTCAGTATGTTACTGCTGTTAGAGACTAGACATCCTGTCAGTATGATACTGCTGTTAGAGACATCCTGTCAGTATGTTACTGCTGTTAGAGACATCCTGTCAGTATGATACTGCTGTTAGAGACTAGACATCCTGTCAGTATGTTACTGCTGTTAGAGACATCCTGTCAGTATGTTACTGCTGTTAGAGACATCCTGTCAGTATGTTACTGCTGTTAGAGACATCCTGTCAGTATGTTACTGCTGTTAGAGACATCCTGTCAGTATGTTACTGCTGTTAGAGACATCCTGTCAGTATGTTACTGCTGTTAGAGACATCCTGTCAGTATGTTACTGCTGTTAGAGACTAGACATCCTGTCAGTATGTTACTGCTGTTAGAGACATCCTGTCAGTATGATACTGCTGTTAGAGACTAGACATCCTGTCAGTATGTTACTGCTGTTAGAGACATCCTGTCAGTATGTTACTGCTGTTAGAGACATCCTGTCAGTATGTTACTGCTGTTAGAGACTAGACATCCTGTCAGTATGTTACTGCTGTTAGAGACTAGACATCCTGTCAGTATGTTACTGCTGTTAGAGACATCCTGTCAGTATGTTACTGCTGTTAGAGACATCCTGTCAGTATGTTACTGCTGTTAGAGACATCCTGTCAGTATGATACTGCTGTTAGAGACTAGACATCCTGTCAGTATGTTACTGCTGTTAGAGACATCCTGTCAGTATGTTACTGCTGTTAGAGACATCCTGTCAGTATGTTACTGCTGTTAGAGACATCCTGTCAGTATGTTACTGCTGTTAGAGACATCCTGTCAGTATGTTACTGCTGTTAGAGACATCCTGTCAGTATGATACTGCTGTTAGAGACATCCTGTCAGTATGATACTGCTGTTAGAGACTAGACATCCTGTCAGTATGTTACTGCTGTTAGAGACTAGACATCCTGTCAGTATGTTACTGCTGTTAGAGACATCCTGTCAGTATGTTACTGCTGTTAGAGACATCCTGTCAGTATGTTACTGCTGTTAGAGACATCCTGTCAGTATGTTACTGCTGTTAGAGACTAGACATCCTGTCAGTATGTTACTGCTGTTAGAGACTAGACATCCTGTCAGTATGTTACTGCTGTTAGAGACTAGACATCCTGTCAGTATGTTACTGCTGTTAGAGACATCCTGTCAGTATGTTACTGCTGTTAGAGACATCCTGTCAGTATGTTACTGCTGTTAGAGACTAGACATCCTGTCAGTATGTTACTGCTGTTAGAGACATCCTGTCAGTATGTTACTGCTGTTAGAGACATCCTGTCAGTATGTTACTGCTGTTAGAGACTAGACATCCTGTCAGTATGTTACTGCTGTTAGAGACTAGACATCCTGTCAGTATGTTACTGCTGTTAGAGACTAGACATCCTGTCAGTATGTTACTGCTGTTAGAGACTAGACATCCTGTCAGTATGTTACTGCTGTTAGAGACTAGACATCCTGTCAGTATGTTACTGCTGTTAGAGACATCCTGTCAGTATGTTACTGCTGTTAGAGACATCCTGTCAGTATGTTACTGCTGTTAGAGACTAGACATCCTGTCAGTATGTTACTGCTGTTAGAGACATCCTGTCAGTATGTTACTGCTGTTAGAGACATCCTGTCAGTATGTTACTGCTGTTAGAGACATCCTGTCAGTATGTTACTGCTGTTAGAGACTAGACATCCTGTCAGTATGTTACTGCTGTTAGAGACTAGACATCCTGTCAGTATGTTACTGCTGTTAGAGACTAGACATCCTGTCAGTATGTTACTGCTGTTAGAGACATCCTGTCAGTATGTTACTGCTGTTAAAGACTAGACATCCTGTCAGTATGTTACTGCTGTTAGAGACATCCTGTCAGTATGTTACTGCTGTTAGAGACATCCTGTCAGTATGTTACTGCTGTTAGAGACTAGACATCCTGTCAGTATGTTACTGCTGTTAGAGACATCCTGTCAGTATGTTACTGCTGTTAGAGACTAGACATCCTGTCAGTATGTTACTGCTGTTAGAGACTAGACATCCTGTCAGTATGTTACTGCTGTTAGAGACATCCTGTCAGTATGTTACTGCTGTTAGAGACATCGTGTCAGTATGTTACTGCTGTTAGAGACTAGACATCCTGTCAGTATGTTACTGCTGTTAGAGACATCCTGTCAGTATGTTACTGCTGTTAAAGACTAGACATCCTGTCAGTATGTTACTGCTGTTAGAGACATCCTGTCAGTATGTTACTGCTGTTAAAGACTAGACATCCTGTCAGTATGTTACTGCTGTTAGAGACATCCTGTCAGTATGTTACTGCTGTTAGAGACATCCTGTCAGTATGTTACTGCTGTTAGAGACTAGACATCCTGTCAGTATGTTACTGCTGTTAGAGACTAGACATCCTGTCAGTATGTTACTGCTGTTAGAGACATCCTGTCAGTATGTTACTGCTGTTAGAGACTAGACATCCTGTCAGTATGTTACTGCTGTTAGAGACATTCTGTCAGTATGTTACTGCTGTTAGAGACATCCTGTCAGTATGTTACTGCTGTTAGAGACATCCTGTCAGTATGTTACTGCTGTTAGAGACATCCTGTCAGTATGTTACTGCTGTTAGAGACATCCTGTCAGTATGATACTGCTGTTAGAGACTAGACATCCTGTCAGTATGTTACTGCTGTTAGAGACATCCTGTCAGTATGTTACTGCTGTTAGAGACTAGACATCCTGTCAGTATGTTACTGCTGTTAGAGACATCCTGTCAGTATGTTACTGCTGTTAGAGACTAGACATCCTGTCAGTATGTTACTGCTGTTAGAGACATCCTGTCAGTATGTTACTGCTGTTAGAGACATCCTGTCAGTATGTTACTGCTGTTAGAGACTAGACATCCTGTCAGTATGTTACTGCTGTTAGAGACATCCTGTCAGTATGTTACTGCTGTTAGAGACATCCTGTCAGTATGATACTGCTATTAGAGACTAGACATCCTGTCAGTATGTTACTGCTGTTAGAGACTAGACATCCTGTCAGTATGATACTGCTGTTAGAGACTAGACATCCTGTCAGTATGTTACTGCTGTTAGAGACATCCTGTCAGTATGATACTGCTGTTAGAGACATCCTGTCAGTATGTTACTGCTGTTAGAGACATCCTGTCAGTATGTTACTGCTGTTAGAGACTAGACATCCTGTCAGTATGTTACTGCTGTTAGAGACATCCTGTCAGTATGTTACTGCTGTTAGAGACTAGACATCCTGTCAGTATGATACTGCTGTTAGAGACTAGACATCCTGTCAGTATGTTACTGCTGTTAGAGACATCCTGTCAGTATGTTACTGCTGTTAGAGACATCCTGTCAGTATGATACTGCTGTTAGAGACATCCTGTCAGTATGTTACTGCTGTTAGAGACATCCTGTCAGTATGTTACTGCTGTTAGAGACATCCTGTCAGTATGTTACTGCTGTTAGAGACATCCTGTCAGTATGTTACTGCTGTTAGAGACATCCTGTCAGTATGTTACTGCTGTTAGAGACTAGACATCCTGTCAGTATGTTACTGCTGTTAGAGACATCCTGTCAGTATGTTACTGCTGTTAGAGACATCCTGTCAGTATGTTACTGCTGTTAGAGACATCCTGTCAGTATGATACTGCTGTTAGAGACTAGACATCCTGTCAGTATGTTACTGCTGTTAGAGACTAGACATCCTGTCAGTATGTTACTGCTGTTAGAGACTAGACATCCTGTCAGTATGTTACTGCTGTTAGAGACATCCTGTCAGTATGTTACTGCTGTTAGAGACATCCTGTCAGTATGTTACTGCTGTTAGAGACTAGACATCCTGTCAGTATGTTACTGCTGTTAGAGACATCCTGTCAGTATGTTACTGCTGTTAGAGACTAGACATCCTGTCAGTATGTTACTGCTGTTAGAGACATCCTGTCAGTATGTTACTGCTGTTAGAGACTAGACATCCTGTCAGTATGTTACTGCTGTTAGAGACATCCTGTCAGTATGTTACTGCTGTTAGAGACGTCCTGTCAGGATGATACTGCTGTTAGAGACATCCTGTCAGTATGTTACTGCTGTTAGAGACGTCCTGTCAGTATGTTACTGCTGTTAGAGACATCCTGTCAGTATGTTACTGCTGTTAGAGACTAGACATCCTGTCAGTATGTTACTGCTGTTAGAGACATCCTGTCAGTATGTTACTGCTGTTAGAGACATCCTGTCAGTATGTTACTGCTGTTAGAGACATCCTGTCAGTATGTTACTGCTGTTAGAGACATCCTGTCAGTATGTTACTGCTGTTAGAGACATCCTGTCAGTATGATACTGCTGTTAGAGACTAGACATCCTGTCAGTATGTTACTGCTGTTAGAGACATCCTGTCAGTATGTTACTGCTGTTAGAGACTAGACATCCTGTCAGTATGATACTGCTGTTAGAGACATCCTGTCAGTATGTTACTGCTGTTAGAGACATCCTGTCAGTATGTTACTGCTGTTAGAGACTAGCCATCCTGTCAGTATGTTACTGCTGTTAGAGACTAGACATCCTGTCAGTATGTTACTGCTGTTAGAGACTAGACATCCTGTCAGTATGTTACTGCTGTTAGAGACATCCTGTCAGTATGTTACTGCTGTTAGAGACTAGACATCCTGTCAGTATGTTACTGCTGTTAGAGACATCCTGTCAGTATGTTACTGCTGTTAGAGACTAGACATCCTGTCAGTATGTTACTGCTGTTAGAGACTAGACATCCTGTCAGTATGTTACTGCTGTTAGAGACATCCTGTCAGTATGTTACTGCTGTAGGACGGGACCATGTGCCTGCTAGTCATTCCTACTTAGCTCTGCTTTCTGCACTCTATTTCCCAGACCTAGCCTCATCCCCAGCCTCATCCCAGCCTCATCCCCAGCCTCATCCCCAGCCCCATCCCCAGCTGGCTAGCCTGGCTGGTTTAAAGGCCTAGACTGGTACTGCAGGCTGGTACTAAAGTAGAACAGCAAAGGGCACTAACTAGTAGTTGGTACTAACTAGTACTAGTATGACCTACTTTCTTACACACACATTCATTCTTCAAGTCCAATGTGGGGTTGGACTCGTCATAGAGTCAGAAGGGATGGAGTTATCTTGGTGTGTTCTACAGTCACTGGAGAGGACGGTGGAGATCACTGGAGAGGACGGTGGAGATCACTGGAGAGGACGGTGGAGATCACTGGAGAGGATGGTGGAGATCACTGGAGAGGATGGTGGAGATCACTGGAGAGGATGGTGAGGATCACTGGAGAGGACGGTGGAGATCACTGGAGAGGATGGTGGAGATCACTGGAGAGGACGGTGGAGATCACTGGAGAGGACGGTGGAGATCACTGGAGAGGACGGTGGAGATCACTGGAGAGGACGGTGGAGATCACTGGAGAGGACGGTGGAGATCACTGGAGAGGATGGTGGAGATCACTGGAGAGGATGGTGGAGATCAATGGAGAGGATGGTGGAGATCACTGGAGACGATGGTGGAGATCACTGGAGAGTGGGTGGAGATCACAGGAGAGGATGGTGGAGATCACTGGAGAGGATGGTGGAGATCACTGGAGAGTATGGTGGAGATCAATGGAGAGGATGGTGGAGATCAATGGAGAGGATGGTGGAGATCACTGGAGACGATGGTGGAGATCACTGGAGAGTGGGTGGAGATCACTGGAGAGTGGGTGGAGATCACTGGAGAGGATGGTGGAGATCAATGGAGAGGATGATGGAGATCACTGGAGAGGATGGTGGAGATCACTGGAGAGGATGGTGGAGATCACTGGAGAGGATGGTGGACATCTCTTTGGAGATCCTAGAAGTAGCCCTGGCCCCTGAAGCAGAGTCACTAGGACCTCTGGAGTAGTCACTAAGACCCCTGGAGCAGAGTCACTAAGACCCCTGGAGCAGTCACTATGACCCCTGGAGCAGAGTCACTATGACCCCTGGTGCAGAGTCACTATGACCCCTGGAGCAGAGTCACTAAGACCACTGGAGCAGAGTCACTAAGACCCCTGGAGCAGAGTCACTAAGACCCCTGGAGCAGAGTCACTATGACCCCTGGAGCAGAGTCACTAAGACCCCTGGAGCAGAGTCACTAAGACCCCTGGAGCAGATTCACTAAGACCCCTGGAGCAGAGTCACTAAGACCCCTGGAGCAGAGTCACTATGACCCCTGGAGCAGAGTCACTGGGTCCCTGGACAGAGTCACTATGACCCCTGGAGCAGAGTCACTATGACCCCTGGAGCAGAGTCACTATGACCCCTGGAGCAGAGTCACTAAGACCCCTGGAGCAGAGTCACTAAGACCCCTGGAGCAGAGTCACTAAGACCCCTGGAGCAGAGTCACTATGACCCCTGGAGCAGAGTCACTATGACCCCTGGAGCAGAGTCACTATGACCCCTGGAGCAGAGTCACTATGACCGCTGGAGCAGAGTCACTATGACCCTTGTAGCAGAGTCACTACGACCCCTGGAGCTGAGTCACTACGACCCCTGGAGCAGAGTCACTAAGACCCCTGGAGCAGAGTCACTAAGACCCCTGGTATGACCCCTGGAGCAGAGTCACTATGACCCCTGGAGCAGTCACTATGACCCCTGGAGCAGTCACTATGACCCCTGGAGCAGTCACTGGGACCCCTGGAGCAGAGTCACTATGACCCCTGGAGCAGAGTCACTAAGACCCCTGGAGCAGAGTCACTATGACCCCTGGAGCAGTCACTGGGACCCCTGGAGCAGAGTCACTATGACCCCTGGAGCAGAGTCACTAAGACCCCTGGAGCAGAGTCACTATGACCCCTGGAGCAGTCACTATGACCCCTGGAGCAGAGTCACTATGACCCCTGGAGCAGAGTCACTATGACCCCTGTAGCAGAGTCACTATGACCCCTGTAGCAAAGTCACTATGACCCCTGTAGCAGAGTCACTATGACCCCTGGAGCTGAGTAACTACGACCCCTGGAACAGAGTCACTATGACCCCTGGAGTAGAGTCACTATGAGCCCTGGAGCAGAGTCACTAAGACCCCTGGAGCAGAGTCACTATGACCCCTGGAGCAGTCACTGGGACCCCTGGAGCAGAGTCACTATGACCCCTGGAGCAGAGTCACTAAGACCCCTGGAGCAGAGTCACTATGACCCCTGGAGCAGTCACTATGACCCCTGGAGCAGAGTCACTATGACCCCTGGAGCAGAGTCACTATGACCCCTGTAGCAGAGTCACTATGACCCCTGTAGCAAAGTCACTATGACCCCTGTAGCAGAGTCACTATGACCCCTGGAGCTGAGTCACTACGACCCCTGGAACAGAGTCACTATGACCCCTGGAGTAGAGTCACTATGAGCCCTGGAGCAGAGTCACTAAGACCCCTGGAGCAGAGTCACTAAGACCCCTGGTATGACCCCTGGAGCAGAGTCACTATGACCCCTGGAGCAGTCACTATGACCCCTGGAGCAGTCACTATGACCCCTGGAGCAGTCACTGGGACCCCTGGAGCAGAGTCACTATGACCCCTGGAGCAGAGTCACTAAGACCCCTGGAGCAGAGTCACTATGACCCCTGGAGCAGTCACTGGGACCCCTGGAGCAGAGTCACTATGACCGCTGGAGCAGAGTCACTAAGACCCCTGGAGCAGAGTCACTATGACCCCTGGAGCAGTCACTATGACCCCTGGAGCAGAGTCACTATGACCCCTGGAGCAGAGTCACTAAGACCCCTGGAGCAGAGTCACTATGACCCCTGTAGCAGAGTCACTATGACCCCTGTAGCAGAGTCACTATGACCCCTGTAGCAGAGTCACTATGACCCCTGGAGCTGAGTCACTACGACCCCTGGAACAGAGTCACTATGACCCCTGGAGTAGAGTCACTATGAGCCCTGGAGCAGAGTCACTAAGACCCCTGGAGCAGAGTCACTAAGACCCCTGGTATGACCCCTGGAGCAGAGTCACTATGACCCCTGGAGCAGTCACTATGACCCCTGGAGCAGAGTCACTATGACCCCTGGAGCAGTCACTGGGACCCCTGGAGCAGAGTCACTATGACCCCTGGAGCAGTCACTGGGACCCCTGGAGCAGAGTCACTATGACCCCTGGAGCAGAGTCACTATGACCCCTGTAGCAGAGTCACTATGACCCCTGGAGCTGAGTCACTATGACCCCTGGAACAGAGTCACTATGACCCCTGGAGTAGAGTCACTATGAGCCCTGGAGCAGAGTCACTAAGACCCCTGGAGCAGAGTCACTAAGACCCCTGGTATGACCCCTGGAGCAGAGTCACTATGACCCCTGGAGCAGTCACTATGACCCCTGGAGCAGTCACTATGACCCCTGGAGCAGTCACTGGGACCCATGGAGCAGAGTCACTATGACCCCTGGAGCAGAGTCACTAAGACCCCTGGAGCAGAGTCACTATGACCCCTGGAGCAGTCACTGGGACCCCTGGAGCAGAGTCACTATGACCCCTGGAGCAGAGTCACTATGACCCCTGGAGCAGTCACTATGACCCCTGGAGCAGAGTCACTATGACCCCTGGAGCAGTCACTGGGACCCCTGGAGCAGAGTCACTATGACCCCTGGAGCAGTCACTGGGACCCCTGGAGCAGAGTCACTATGACCCCTGGAGCAGAGTCACTAAGACCCCTGGAGCAGAGTCACTATGACCCCTGGAGCAGAGTCACTGGGTCCCTGGACAGAGTCACTATGACCTCTGGAGCAGAGTCACTAAGACCCCTGGAGCAGTCACTATGACCCCTGGAGCAGAGTCACTATGACCCCTGGAGCAGAGTCACTGTGTCCCTGGACAGAGTCACTATGACCCCTGGAGCAGAGTCACTAAGACCCCTGGAGCAGAGTCACTGGGTCCCTGGACAGAGTCACTATGACCCCTGGAGCAGAGTCACTAAGACCCCTGGAGCAGAGTCACTATGACCCCTGGAGCAGAGTCACTATGACCCCTGGAGCAGAGTCACTAAGACCCCTGGAGCAGAGTCACTAAGACCCCTGGAGCAGAGTCACTATGACCCCTGGAGCAGAGTCACTAAGACCCCTGGAGCAGAGTCACTATGACCCCTGGAGCAGAGTCACTATGACCCCTGGAGCAGAGTCACTAAGACCCCTGGAGCAGAGTCACTAAGACCCCTGGAGCAGAGTCACTAAGACCCCTGGAGCAGTCACTATGACCCCTGGAGCAGAGTCACTAAGACCCCTGGAGCAGAGTCACTAAGACCCTTGGAGCAGAGTCACTATGACCCCTGGAGCAGAGTCACTAAGACCCCTGGAGCAGAGTCACTAAGACCCCTGGAGCAGAGTCACTAAGACCCCTGGAGCAGAGTCACTAAGACCCCTGGAGCAGAGTCACTAAGACCCCTGGAGCAGAGTCACTAAGACCCCTGGAGCAGAGTCACTATGACCCCTGGAGCAGAGTCACTGGGTCCCCTGGAGCAGAGTCACTATGACCCCTGGAGCAGAGTCACTAAGACCCCTGGAGCAGAGTCACTATGACCCCTGAAGCAGAGTCACTATGACCCCTGGAGCAGAGTCACTATGACCCCTGGAGCAGAGTCACTAGGACCTCTGTATCTAATGTCCATTGGTTGTGTTTCCTGACCGAAGCAAGTCTCTTCTTCATATTGATGTCCTTTTAGTAGTGGTTTCTTTGCAGCAATTCGACCATGAAGGCCTGATTCACACAGTCTCTTCTGAACAGTTGATGTTGAGATGTGTCTGTTACTTGAACTCTGTTAAGCATTTATTTGAGCTGCAATTTAGGCTAGTAACTCTAATGAACGTATCCTCTGCAGCAGGGGTAACTCTGGGTCTTCTTTTCCTGTGGTCGTCCTCATGAGAGCCAGTTTCATCATAGCACTTGATCGTTTTGCGACTGCACTTGAAGAAACTTTCACAATTCTTGATATTCTCCGAATTGACTTTCCTTCATATCTTAAAGTAATGATGGGCTGTAATTTCTCTTTGTATATTTGAGCTGTTCTTGCCATAATATGGACTTGGTCTTTTACCAAATAGGGCTATCTTCTGTATGCCACCCTTACCTTGTCACAACACAACTGATTGGCTCAAATGCATTAAGAAGGAGAGAAATTCCACAAGTTAACTTTTAACAAGGCACACCTGTTAATTGAAAAGCATTCCAGGTGAATACCTCATTAAGCTGGTTGAGAGGATGCCAAGAGTGTGCAAAGCTGCCATTAAGGCAAAGGGTTGAAGAATCGAAAATCTAAAATATATTTTGATTTGTTTAATACTTTTTTGGTTACTACATGATTACATATGTGTTATTTCATAGTTTTGTCTTCACTATTATTCTACAATATAGAAATTAGTAAAAATAAAGAAAAACACTGGAATGAGTATGTGTTCTAAAACCTTTGACTGGTACTGTATGCACTGTGTTTATAAAGGGCTGTAGTTATGTACTGTGGCTGTAGTTATGTACTGTGTATAAAGGGCTGTAGTTATGTACTGTGGCTGTAGTTATGTACTGTGTTTAAAGGGCTGTAGTTATGTACTGTGTATAAAGGGCTGTAGTTATGTACTGTGTATAAAGGGCTGTAGTTATGTACTGTGTATAAAGGGCTGTAGTTATGTACTGTGTATAAAGGGTTGTAGTTATGTACTGTGTATAAAGGGCTGTAGTAGTTATGTACTGTGTATAAAGGGCTGTAGTAGTTATGTACTGTGGCTGTAGTTATGTACTGTGTATAAAGGGTTGTAGTTATGTACTGTGTATAAAGGGCTGTAGTTATGTACTGTGTATAAAGGGCTGTAGTTATGTACTGTGTATAAAGGGCTGTAGTTATGTACTGTGTATAAAGGGGTTTAGTTATGTACTGTGTATAAAGGGCTGTAGTTATGTACTGTGTATAAAGGGTTGTAGTTATGTACTGTGTATAAAGGGCTGTAGTTATGTACTGTGTATAAAGGGCTGTAGTTATGTACTGTGTATAAAGGGCTATAGTTATGTACTGTGTATAAAGGGCTGTAGTTATGTACTGTGTATAAAGGGCTGTAGTTATGTACTGTGTATAAAGGGCTGTAGTTATGTACTGTGTATAAAGGGTTGTAGTTATGTACTGTGTATAAAGGGCTGTAGTAGTTATGTACTGTGGCTGTAGTTATGTACTGTGTATAAAGGGCTGTAGTTATGTACTGTGTATAAAGGGTTGTAGTTATGTACTGTGTATAAAGGGTTGTAGTTATGTACTGTGTATAAAGGGCTGTAGTTATGTACTGTGTATAAAGGGCTGTAGTTATGTACTGTGCATAAAGGGCTGTAGTTATGTACTGTGTATAAAGGGCTGTAGTTATGTACTGTGTATAAAGGGTTGTAGTTATGTACTGTGTATAAAGGGCTGTAGTAGTTATGTACTGTGGCTGTAGTTATGTACTGTGTATAAAGGGTTGTAGTTATGTACTGTGTATAAAGGGCTGTAGTTATGTACTGTGTATAAAGGGGTTTAGTTATGTACTGTGTATAAAGGGCTGTAGTTATGTACTGTGTATAAAGGGCTTGTAACGTCGTTCGTCTGTTGAATGAAGAGAGTCAGACCGAAATGCAGCGTGTAGGTTACTCATGACTTTAATGAAGATAAATGCGGTACATGAAATAACTGAAGAAGAAAACAACAAACGGAACGTGAAACCTATTACAGCCTTTCTGGTGACTAACACAGAGACAGGTACAATCACCCACAAAATACAACGTGCACTCAGGCTACCTAAATACGGTTCCCAATCAGAGACAACGAGAATCACCTGACTCCAATTGAGAATCGCCTCAGGCAGCCAAGCCTAACTAGACACACCCCTAATCATACACAATCCCAATTACTACAAACCCCAATACGAAAACACAACATATAAACCCATGTCACACCCTGGCTACCCAAACATATAGCAAAAACACAAAATAGGGTTCTACACCAGGGTGTGACAGAACCCCCCCCCCTAAGGTGCGGACTCCGGGACGCACCTCAAGAGCATAGGGAGGGTCCGGGTGGGCGTCTGTCCATGTGGCGGTTCTGGCTCGGGACGTGGACCCCACTCCATAAATGTCCTATTTCCTCTCCTTCGCGTCCTGGGATAATCCACTTTCCCGCCGACCATGGCCTAATAGTCCTCACCCTGATCCCCACATAACTGAGGGGCAGCTCGGGACCGAGGGGCAGCTCGGGACCGAGGGGCAGCTCGGGACAGAGGGGCAGCTCGGGACAGAGGGGCATCTCAGGACAGAGGGGCAGCTCAGGACAGAGGGGCAGCTCAGGACAGAGGGGCATCTCAGGACAGAGGGGCAGCCCGGGACAGAGGGGCAGCCCGGGACAGAGGGGCAGCCCGGGACCGAAGCAGCCCGGTACTGAGGGGAAGCCCAGTACAGAGAGGAAGCCTAGTACTGAGAGGAAGCCCAGTAATGAGAGGAAGCTCAGGCAGGTAGTAGGCTCCGGTAAATCCTGGCTGGCTGGTGGAACTGGATGATTCTGGCAGACTGGCGACGCTGGGCCGACTGGGAGCACTGGGCAGACTGGGAGCACTGGGCAGACTGGGAGCACTGAGCAGACTGGGAGCACTGGCGGCGCTGGACAGACAGGAGACTCCGGCAGCGCAGGAGAGGAGAAAGGCTCTGGCTGCGCTGAACAGGCGAGGCGCACTGGAGGCCTGGTGCGTGGTGCTGGAACTGGTGGTACTGGCGCGAGGACACGCACAGGAAGCCTGGTGCGGGGAGCTGCTACCGAAGGACTGGTGTGTAGAGGTGGCTCTGGATAGACCGGACCGTGCAGGCGCACTGGAGCTCTTGAGCACCGAGCCTGCCCAAGCTTACCTGGCTCGATGCCCACTCTAGCCCGGCCAATAGGAAGGGCTGGTATGTGTCGCAGCTGGCTCTGCACCCGCACTGGAAACACTGTGCGCTCCATAGCATAACACGGTGCCTGCCCGGTCTCTCTAGCCCAACGGTGAGCACAGGGAGTATGCGCAGGTCTCCTACCTGGCATAACTACTCTCCCCTCTAGCCCCCCCCCCCCCAATAAATTTTTGGGGGTGACTTTCCCCGCGTCGCCGTGCTGCTTCCTCATACCTGCGCCTCTCCGCTTTAGCTGCTTCTATTTCCTCCTTGGGACAGCGATTACAGCCTATCTGGTGACTAACACAGAGAGAGATACAAACACCCACCAGAATACAACGCGAACTCAGGCTGCCTAAATACGGTTCCCAATCAGAGACAACGAAAAGCAGCTGACTCCAATTGAGAATCGCCCCAGGCAGCCAAGCCTAACTAGACACACCCCTAATCATACACAATCCCAATTACTACAAACCCCAATACGAAAACACAACATATAAACCCATGTCACACCCCGGCTACCCAAACATATACCAAAAACACAAAATATAAAGACCAGGGCGTGACGGGGCTGTAGTTATGTACTGTGTTTAAAGGGTTGTAGTTATGTACTGTGTATAAATTGCTGTAGTTATGTACTGTGTTTAAAGGGTTGTAGTTATGTACTGTGTATAAAGGGCAGTAGTTATGTACTGTGTATAAAGGGCTGTAGTTATGTACTGTGTATAACGGGCTGTAGTTATGTACTGTGGCTGTAGTTATGTACTGTGTATAAAGGGGTTTAGTTATGTACTGTGACTGTAGTTATGTACTGTGTATAAAGGGGTTTAGTTATGTACTGTGTTTAAAGGGCTGTAGTTATGTACTGTGTATAAAGGGCTGTAGTTATGTACTGTGTATAAAGGGCTGTAGTTATGTACTGTGTATAAAGGGCTGTAGTTATGTACTGTGTATAAAGGGCTGTAGTTATGTACTGTGGTTGTAGTTATGTACTGTGTATAAAGGGCTGTAGTTATGTACTGTGTTTAAAGGGCTGTAGTTATGTACTGTGTATAAAGGGCTGTAGTTATGTACTGTGTATAAAGGGCTGTAGTTATGTACTGTCTATAAAGGGCTGTAGTTATGTACTGTGTATAAAGGGCTGTAGTTATGTACTGTGTATAAAGGGCTGTAGTTATGTACTGTGGTTGTAGTTATGTACTGTGTATAAAGGGCTGTAGTTATGTACTGTGTTTAAAGGGCTGTAGTTATGTACTGTGTATAAAGGGCTGTAGTTATGTACTGTGTATAAAGGGCTGTAGTTATGTACTGTCTATAAAGGGCTGTAGTTATGTACTGTGTATAAAGGGCTGTAGTTATGTACTGTGTATAAAGGGCTGTAGTTATGTACTGTGTATAAAGGGCTGTAGTTATGTACTGTGTATAAAGGGCTGTAGTTATGTACTGTGTATGAAGGGTTGTAGTTATGTACTGTGTATAAAGGGTTGTAGTTATGTACTGTGTTTAAAGGGCTGTAGTTATGTACTGTGTATAAAGGGCTGTAGTTATGTACTGTGTATAAAGGGTTGTAGTTATGTACTGTTTATAAAGGGCTGTAGTTATGTACTGTGTATAAAGGGTTGTAGTTATGTACTGTGGCTGTAGTTATGTGGTCCTTCTGTAGCTCAGTTGGAAGAGCATGGCGCTTGTAATGCCAGGGTAGTGGGTTCGATTCCCAGGACCACCCATACGTAGAATGTATGCACACATGACTGTAAGTCGCTTTGGATAAAAGCGTCTGCTAAATGGCATATTTTTTTTATGTACTGTGTATAAAGGGCTGTAGTTATGTACTGTGTATAAAGGGTTGTAGTTATGTACTGTGTATAAAGGGTCGTAGTTATGTACTGTGGCTGTAGTTATGTACTGGGTATAAAGGGCTGTAGTTATGTACTGTGTATAAAGGGCTGTAGTTATGTACTGTGTATAAAGGGTTGTAGTTATGTACTGTGTATAAAGGGCTGTAGTTATGTACTGTGTATAAAGGGTTGTAGTTATGTACTGTGGATAAAAGGTTGTAGTTATGTACTGTGGCTGTAGTTATGTACTGTGTATAAAGGGTTGTAGTTATGTACTGTGGATAAAGGGTTGTAGTTATGTACTGTGGTTGTAGTTATGTACTGTGGCTGTAGTTATGTACTGTGTATAAAGAGTTGTAGTTATGTACTGTGGATAAAGGGTTGTAGTTATGTACTGTGGTTGTAGTTATGTACTGTGGCTGTAGTTATGTACTGTGTATAAAGGGCTGTAGTTATGTACTGTGTATAAAGGGTTGTAGTTATGTACTGTGGATAAAGAGTTGTAGTTATGTACTGTGTATAAAGGGTTGTAGTTATGTACTGTGGTTGTAGTTATGTACTGTGGCTGTAGTTATGTACTGTGTATAAAGGGCTGTAGTTATGTACTGTGTATAAAGGGTTGTAGTTATGTACTGTGGTTGTAGTTATGTACTCTGGCTGTAGTTATGTACTGTGTATAAAGGGCTGTAGTTATGTACTGTGTATAAAGGGCTGTAGTTATGTACTGTGTATAAAGGGTTGTAGTTATGTACTGTGGATAAAAGGTTGTAGTTATGTACTGTGGCTGTAGTTATGTACTGTGTATAAAGGGTTGTAGTTATGTACTGTGGATAAAGGGTTGTAGTTATGTACTGTGGTTGTAGTTATGTACTGTGGCTGTAGTTATGTACTGTGTATAAAGAGTTGTAGTTATGTACTGTGGATAAAGGGTTGTAGTTATGTACTGTGGTTGTAGTTATGTACTGTGGCTGTAGTTATGTACTGTGTATAAAGGGCTGTAGTTATGTACTGTGTATAAAGGGTTGTAGTTATGTACTGTGGATAAAGAGTTGTAGTTATGTACTGTGTATAAAGGGTTGTAGTTATGTACTGTGGTTGTAGTTATGTACTGTGGCTGTAGTTATGTACTGTGTATAAAGGGCTGTAGTTATGTACTGTGTTTAAAGGGTTGTAGTTATGTACTGTGTATAAAGGGCAGTAGTTATGTACTGTGTATAAAGGGCTGTAGTTATGTACTGTGTATAACGGGCTGTAGTTATGTACTGTGGCTGTAGTTATGTACTGTGTATAAAGGGGTTTAGTTATGTACTGTGACTGTAGTTATGTACTGTGTATAAAGGGGTTTAGTTATGTACTGTGTTTAAAGGGCTGTAGTTATGTACTGTGTATAAAGGGCTGTAGTTATGTACTGTGTATAAAGGGCTGTAGTTATGTACTGTGTATAAAGGGCTGTAGTTATGTACTGTGTATAAAGGGCTGTAGTTATGTACTGTGGTTGTAGTTATGTACTGTGTATAAAGGGCTGTAGTTATGTACTGTGTTTAAAGGGCTGTAGTTATGTACTGTGTATAAAGGGCTGTAGTTATGTACTGTGTATAAAGGGCTGTAGTTATGTACTGTCTATAAAGGGCTGTAGTTATGTACTGTGTATAAAGGGCTGTAGTTATGTACTGTGTATAAAGGGCTGTAGTTATGTACTGTGGTTGTAGTTATGTACTGTGTATAAAGGGCTGTAGTTATGTACTGTGTTTAAAGGGCTGTAGTTATGTACTGTGTATAAAGGGCTGTAGTTATGTACTGTGTATAAAGGGCTGTAGTTATGTACTGTCTATAAAGGGCTGTAGTTATGTACTGTGTATAAAGGGCTGTAGTTATGTACTGTGTATAAAGGGCTGTAGTTATGTACTGTGTATAAAGGGCTGTAGTTATGTACTGTGTATAAAGGGCTGTAGTTATGTACTGTGTATGAAGGGTTGTAGTTATGTACTGTGTATAAAGGGTTGTAGTTATGTACTGTGTTTAAAGGGCTGTAGTTATGTACTGTGTATAAAGGGCTGTAGTTATGTACTGTGTATAAAGGGTTGTAGTTATGTACTGTTTATAAAGGGCTGTAGTTATGTACTGTGTATAAAGGGTTGTAGTTATGTACTGTGGCTGTAGTTATGTGGTCCTTCTGTAGCTCAGTTGGAAGAGCATGGCGCTTGTAATGCCAGGGTAGTGGGTTCGATTCCCGGGACCACCCATACGTAGAATGTATGCACACATGACTGTAAGTCGCTTTGGATAAAAGCGTCTGCTAAATGGCATATTTTTTTTTATGTACTGTGTATAAAGGGCTGTAGTTATGTACTGTGTATAAAGGGTTGTAGTTATGTACTGTGTATAAAGGGTCGTAGTTATGTACTGTGGCTGTAGTTATGTACTGGGTATAAAGGGCTGTAGTTATGTACTGTGTATAAAGGGCTGTAGTTATGTACTGTGTATAAAGGGTTGTAGTTATGTACTGTGTATAAAGGGCTGTAGTTATGTACTGTGTATAAAGGGTTGTAGTTATGTACTGTGGATAAAAGGTTGTAGTTATGTACTGTGGCTGTAGTTATGTACTGTGTATAAAGGGTTGTAGTTATGTACTGTGGATAAAGGGTTGTAGTTATGTACTGTGGTTGTAGTTATGTACTGTGGCTGTAGTTATGTACTGTGTATAAAGAGTTGTAGTTATGTACTGTGGATAAAGGGTTGTAGTTATGTACTGTGGTTGTAGTTATGTACTGTGGCTGTAGTTATGTACTGTGTATAAAGGGCTGTAGTTATGTACTGTGTATAAAGGGTTGTAGTTATGTACTGTGGATAAAGAGTTGTAGTTATGTACTGTGTATAAAGGGTTGTAGTTATGTACTGTGGTTGTAGTTATGTACTGTGGCTGTAGTTATGTACTGTGTATAAAGGGCTGTAGTTATGTACTGTGTATAAAGGGTTGTAGTTATGTACTGTGGTTGTAGTTATGTACTCTGGCTGTAGTTATGTACTGTGTATAAAGGGCTGTAGTTATGTACTGTGTATAAAGGGCTGTAGTTATGTACTGTGGATAAAGGGCTGTAGTTATGCACTGTGTATAAAGGGCTGTAGTTATGTACTGTGTATAAAGGGCTGTAGTTATGTACTGTGTTTAAAGGGCTGTAGTTATGTACTGTGGATAAAGGGCTGTAGTTATGTACTGTGTATAAAGGGCTGTTGTTATGTACTGTGTATAAAGGGCTGTAGTTATGTACTGTGGCTGTAGTTATGTACTGTGTATAAAGGGTTGTAGTTATGTACTGTGGATAAAGGGTTGTAGTTATGTACTGTGGTTGTAGTTATGTACTGTGGCTGTAGTTATGTACTGTGTATAAAGAGTTGTAGTTATGTACTGTGGATAAAGGGTTGTAGTTATGTACTGTGGTTGTAGTTATGTACTGTGGCTGTAGTTATGTACTGTGTATAAAGGGCTGTAGTTATGTACTGTGTATAAAGGGTTGTAGTTATGTACTGTGGATAAAGAGTTGTAGTTATGTACTGTGGCTGTATTTATGTACTGTGTATAAAGGGTTGTAGTTATGTACTGTGGTTGTAGTTATGTACTCTGGCTGTAGTTATGTACTGTGTATAAAGGGCTGTAGTTATGTACTGTGTGTAAAGGGCTGTAGTTATGTACTGTGGATAAAGGGCTGTAGTTATGCACTGTGTATAAAGGGCTGTAGTTATGTACTGTGTATAAAGGGCTGTAGTTATGTACTGTGTTTAAAGGGCTGTAGTTATGTACTGTGGATAAAGGGCTGTAGTTATGTACTGTGTATAAAGGGCTGTTGTTATGTACTGTGTATAAAGGGCTGTAGTTATGTACTGTGGCTGTAGTTATGTACTGTGTATAAAGGGTTGTAGTTATGTACTGTGTATAAAGGGATCCTAGTGTTATCGTTCCCCTTGTAGAGAGGGAAGTGTATCGGCGAAGAGAGCTGTGTTGTCATGGCAGCCGTTAGTCAGTCACGCCAACGTCAGGACCACTCTTTCTGGTGACCTGCGGCGATAAAGAAAGCACTTCCTTCCTGTTCAACGCCAATGTGGACATGGGTCAACGCCGTCACGTCTCGGGGCACGCCAGTCTTCACGTGGTCAGAGGATCTCCTGACTGACAGAGACCACGGTCTTTATGATACAGACCACAGCCTTATTTACAGTGATTTACAGGGAGAGAACATGTTCACAGTCTTACACTGAAACCCTGGATACAGTATCTTCAATACCTTTATTTAACTGGGCAAGTCAGTTAAGAACAAATTCTTATTTTCAATGACGGCCTAGGAACAGTGGGTTAACTGCCTTGTTCAGGGGCAGAACGGCAGATTTGAACCTTGTCAGCTCAGGGATGTTACTCGTCCCTCCACTCTAACCACTAGTCTACCGGCCATCCCTCCACTCTAACCACTAGGCTACCTGCCGCCCCTCCACTCTCACCACTAGGCTACCTGCCGTCCCTCCACTCTAACCACTAGTCTACCCTGCCGTCCCTCCACTCTAAACACTAGGCTACCTGCCACACCTCCACTCTAACCACTAGGCTACGCTGCGCCCCTCCACTCTAACCACTAGTCTACCTGCCACCCCTCCACTCTAACCACTAGGCTACGCTGCCGCCCCTCCACTCTCACCACTAGGCTACCTGCCACCCCTCCACTCTAACCACTAGTCTACCTACCGTCCCTCCACTCTAACCACTAGTCTACCGGCCATCCCTCCAGTCTAGGCTACCTGCCGCCCCTCCACTCTAACCACTAGTCTACCTGTCGTCCCTCCACTCTAACCACTATTCTACCGGCCATCCCTCCACTCTAACCACTAGGCTACCTGCCGCCCTCCACTCCACTCTAACCACTAGGCTACCTGCCACCCCTCCACTCTAACCACTAGGCTACCCTGCCGCCCCTACACTCTAACCACTAGACTACCTGCCGCGCCTCCACACTAACCACTAGTCTACCTGCCGCCCCTCCACTCTAACCACTAGGCTACCTGCCCTCCCTCCACTCTAACCACTAGGCTACCGGCCCTCCCTCCACTCTAACCACTAGTCTACCGGCCCTCCCTCCACTCTAACCACTAGTCTACCTGCCGCCCCTACACTCCACTCTAACCACTAGTCTCCCTGCCACCCCTCCACTCTAACCACTAGGCTACCTGCCGTCCCTCCACACTAATCACTAGTCTACCTGCCTCCCCTCCACTCTAACCACTAGTCTACCCTGCCGTCCCTCCACTCTAACCACTAGACTACCTGCCTCCCCTCCACTCTAACCACTAGTCTACCTGCCGCCCCTCCACTCTAACCACTAGTCTACCTGCCACCCCTCCACTCTAACCACTAGTCTACCTGGTTTCTGTTTTACTATCCTGGCCCAGGGCCTGGTTTCTGTTTTACTATCCTGGCCCAGGGCCTGGTTTCCGTTTTACTATCCTGGCCCAGGGCCTGGTTTCCGTTTTACTATCCTGGCCCAGGGCCTGGTGTCTGTTTTACTATCCTAGCCCAGGGCCTGGTTTCCGTTTTACTATCCTGGCCCAGGGCCCAGGGCCTGGTCTCTGTTTAACCAACATGGCCCAGGGCCCAGGACCTGGTTTCTGTTTTACTAGCCTGGCCCAGGGCCCAGGACCTGGTTTCTGTTTTACTAGCCTGGTCCAGGGCCCAAGACCTGGTTTTTGTTTAACCAGCATGGCCCAGGGCCCAGGACCTGGTTTCTGTTTTACTAGCCTGGCCCAGGGCCCAGGGCCTGGTTTCTGTTTTACTAGCCTGGTCCAGGGCCCAGGACCTGGTTTCTGTTTTACTAGCCTGGCCCAGGGCCCAGGGCTTGGTTTCTGTTTTACTAGCCTGGCCCAGGGCCCAGGGCTTGGTTTCTGTTTTACTATCCTGGCCCAGGGCCTGGTTTCTGTTTTACTATCCTGGCCCAGGGCCTGGTTTCTGTTTTACTATCCTGGCCCAGGGCCCAGGGCCTGGTTTCTGTTTTACTATCCTGGCCCAGGGCCTGGTTTCTGTTTTACTAGCCTGGCCCAGGGCCCAGGGCCTGGTTTCTGTTTTACTAGCCTGGCCCAGGGCTTGGTTTCTGTTTTACTATCCTGGCCCAGGGCCTGGTTTCTGTTTTACTAGCCTGGCCCAGGGCCTGGTTTCTGTTTTACTATCCTGGCCCAG
>NW_025745786.1:100000-112500 GCF_021184085.1 Oncorhynchus gorbuscha | reverse complement strand
TACATAGTCAAGGCTTCCAGGGGACTCCTATGGTAGGTACACCTATAGCTCTGTTACATCCTGGGTATGTACATAGTCAAGGCTTCGAGGGGACTCCTATGGTAGGTACACCTATAGCTCTGTTACATCCTGGGTATGTACATAGTCAAGGCTTCGAGGGGACTCCTATGGTAGGTACACCTATAGCTCTTTTACATCCTGGGTATGTACATAGTCAAGGCTTCGAGGGGACTCCTATGGTAGGTACACCTATAGCTCTGTTACATCCTGGGTATGTACATAGTCAAGGCTTCTAGGGGACTCCTATGGTAGGTACACCTATAGCTCTGTTACATCCTGGGTATGTACATAGTCAAGGCTTCGAGGGGACTCCTATGGTAGGTACACCTATAGCTCTGTTACATCCTGGGTATGTACATAATCAAGGCTTCGACGGGACTCCTATGGTAGGTACACCTATAGCTCTGTTACATCCTGGGTATGTACATAGTCAAGGCTTCCAGGGGACTCCTATGGTAGGTACACCTATAGCTCTGTTACATCCTGGGTATGTACATAGTCAAGGCTTCGAGGGGACTCCTATGGTAGGTACACCTATAGCTCTGTTACATCCTGGGTATGTACATAGTCAAGGCTTCCAGGGGACTCCTATGGTAGGTACACCTATAGCTCTGTTACATCCTGGGTATGTACATAGTCAAGGCTTCGAGGGGACTCCTATGGTAGGTACACCTATAGCTCTGTTACATCCTGGGTATGTACATAGTCAAGGCTTCGAGGGGACTCCTATGGTAGGTACACCTATAGCTCTGTTACATCCTGGGTATGTACATAGTCAAGGCTTCGAGGGGACTCCTATGGTAGGTACACGTATAGCTCTGTTACATCCTGGGTATGTACATAGTCAAGGCTTCGAGGGGACTCCTATGGTAGGTACACCTATAGCTCTGTTACATCCTGGGTATGTACATAGTCAAGGCTTCGAGGGGACTCCTATGGTAGGTACACCTATAGCTCTGTTACATCCTGGGTATGTACATAGTCAAGGCTTTGAGGGGACTCCTATGGTAGGTACACCTATAGCTCTGTTACATCCTGGGTATGTACATAGTCAAGGCTTCGAGGGGACTCCTATGGTAGGTACACCTATAGCTCTGTTACATCCTGGGTATGTACATAGTCAAGGCTTTGAGGGGACTCCTATGGTAGGTACACCTATAGCTCTGTTACATCCTGGGTATGTACATAGTCAAGGCTTTGAGGGGACTCCTATGGTAGGTACACCTATAGCTCTGTTACATCCTGGGTATGTACATAGTCAAGGCTTTGAGGGGACTCCTATGGTAGGTACACCTATAGCTCTGTTACATCCTGGGTATGTACATAGTCAAGGCTTCGAGGGGACTCCTATGGTAGGTACACCTATAGCTCTGTTACATCCTGGGTATGTACATAGTCAAGGCTTCTAGGGGACTCCTATGTTAGGTACACCTATAGCTCTGTTACATCCTGGGTATGTACATAGTCAAGGCTTCCAGGGGACTCCTATGGTAGGTACACCTATAGCTCTGTTACATCCTGGGTATGTACATAGTCAAGGCTTCGAGGGGACTCCTATGGTAGGTACACCTATAGCTCTGTTACATCCTGGGTATGTACATAGTCAAGGCTTTGAGGGGACTCCTATGGTAGGTACACCTATAGCTCTGTTACATCCTGGGTATGTACATAGTCAAGGCTTCGAGGGGACTCCTATGGTAGGTACACCTATAGCTCTGTTACATCCTGGGTATGTACATAGTCAAGGCTTCGAGGGGACTCCTATGGTAGGTACACCAATAGCTCTTTTACATCCTGGGTATGTACATAGTCAAGGCTTCGAGGGGACTCCTATGGTAGGTACACCTATAGCTCTGTTACATCCTGGGTATGTACATAGTCAAGGCTTCTAGGGGACTCCTATGGTAGGTACACCTATAGCTCTGTTACATCCTGGGTATGTACATAGTCAAGGCTTCGAGGGGACTCCTATGGTAGGTACACCTATAGCTCTGTTACATCCTGGGTATGTACATAATCAAGGCTTCGACGGGACTCCTATGGTAGGTACACCTATAGCTCTGTTACATCCTGGGTATGTACATAGTCAAGGCTTCCAGGGGACTCCTATGGTAGGTACACCTATAGCTCTGTTACATCCTGGGTATGTACATAGTCAAGGCTTCCAGGGGACTCCTATGGTAGGTACACCTATAGCTCTGTTACATCCTGGGTATGTACATAGTCAAGGCTTCGAGGGGACTCCTATGGTAGGTACACCTATAGCTCTGTTACATCCTGGGTATGTACATAGTCAAGGCTTCCAGGGGACTCCTATGGTAGGTACACCTATAGCTCTGTTACATCCTGGGTATGTACATAGTCAAGGCTTCGAGGGGACTCCTATGGTAGGTACACCTATAGCTCTGTTACATCCTGGGTATGTACATAGTCAAGGCTTCGAGGGGACTCCTATGGTAGGTACACGTATAGCTCTGTTACATCCTGGGTATGTACATAGTCAAGGCTTCGAGGGGACTCCTATGGTAGGTACACCTATAGCTCTGTTACATCCTGGGTATGTACATAGTCAAGGCTTCGAGGGGACTCCTATGGTAGGTACACCTATAGCTCTGTTACATCCTGGGTATGTACATAGTCAAGGCTTCGAGGGGACTCCTATGGTAGGTACACCTATAGCTAATCTGTTGGCTGTAGTACTGTAGACTACTTTATCACTGATCTCGACCCAGAGTCTCTCAGATGGTTCACAGTCAGCCCACTGACTTGAACAGAGCAATACTCAATCATGAGGCATCAAAGCCAAAGGAAGCGCATAATATTGAGAAGATATATAGATGTAAGGAGAGTAGTTTAAAACCCACAACAACAAAATATATAAATATGTTATATATTATATACTGTATATATATTCTATCCCTTTTAGACAACTTCCTGGACAAAACATTTCAGTGTAATAGTGAAAGTGTAAACTTGGCAGTAGAAAGCCGAAACATCTGACCTCTCAGCTTCCCTATCAAATCTAAAAACAACAATGACACATGGTTTGTGGAAGAATGCAAACACACAAGAAAATAATGGAGAAACCGATCCAACCAAAAACATAGAGACCCAGAAGACGTCAGTCTTCACTATGGTGAATCACTAATAAAATGCAGAAATACACCAAGGAAAAAGAAGGACCAGGTAACGGTCGTCGTAGGTGGGAGAAGGAGATGAACAAGGAAAAAGAAGGACCAGGTAACGGTCGTCGTAGGTGGGAGAAGGAGATGAACAAGGAAAAAGAAGGACCAGGTAAGGTGGGAGAAGGAGATGAACAAGGAAAAGAAGGACCAGGTAACGGTCCGTAGGTGGGAGAAGGAGATGAACAAGGAAAAAGAAGGACCAGGTAACGGTCGTCGTAGGTGGGAGAAGGAGATGAACAAGGAAAAGAAGGACCAGGTAACGGTCGTCGTAGGTGGGAGAAGGAGATGAACAAGGAAAAAGAAGGACCATGTAACGGTCGTCGTAGGTGGGAGAAGGAGATGAACAAGGAAAAAGAAGGACCAGGTAACGGTCGTCGTAGGTGGGAGAAGGAGATGAACAAGGAAAAAGAAGGACCAGGTAACGGTCGTCGTAGGTGGGAGAAGGAGATGAACAAGGAAAAAGAAGGACCAGGTAACGGTCGTCGTAGGTGGGAGAAGGAGATGAACAAGGAAAAAGAAGGACCAGGTAACGGTCGTCGTAGGTGGGAGAAGGAGATGAACAAGGAAAAGAAGGACCAGGTAACGGTCGTCGTAGGTGGGAGAAGGAGATGAACAAGGAAAAAGAAGGACCAGGTAACGGTCGTCGTAGGTGGGAGAAGGAGATGAACAAGGAAAAGAAGGACCAGGTAACGGTCGTCGTAGAAGGAGATGAACAAGGAAAAAGAAGGACCAGGTAACGGTCGTCGTAGGTGGGAGAAGGAGATGAACAAGGAAAAAGAAGGACCAGGTAACGGTGGGAGAAGGAGATGAACAAGTAGGTGGGAGAAGGAGATGAACAAGGAAAAAGAAGGACCAGGTAACGGTCGTCGTAGGTGGGAGAAGGAGATGAACAAGGAAAAAGAAGGACCAGGTAACGGTCGTCGTAGGTGGGAGAAGGAGATGAACAAAAAAGGGACCAGGTAACGGTCGTCGTAGGTGGGAGAAGGAGATGAACAAGGAAAAGAAGGACCAGGTAACGGTCGTCGTAGGTGGGAGAAGGAAGATGAACAAGGAAAAAGAAGGACCAGGTAACGGTCGTCGTAGGTGGGAGAAGGAGATGAACAAGGAAAAAGAAGGACCAGGTAACGGTCGTCGTAGGTGGGAGAAGGAGATGAACAAGGAAAAAGAAGGACCAGGTAACGGTCGTGGGAGAAGGAGATGAACAAGGAAAAAGAAGGACCAGGTAGGTGGGAGAAGGAGATGAACAAGGAAAAAGAAGGACCAGGTAACGGTCGTCGTAGGTGGGAGAAGGAGATGAACAAGGAAAAAGAAGGACCAGGTAACGGTCGTCGTAGGTGGGAGAAGGAGATGAACAAGGAAAAAGAAGGACCAGGTAACGGTCGTCGTAGGTGGGAGAAGGAGATGAACAAGGAAAAAGAAGGACCAGGTAACGGTCGTCGTAGGTGGGAGAAGGAGATGAACAAGGAAAAAGAAGGACCAGGTAACGGTCGTCGTAGGTGGGAGAAGGAGATGAACAAGGAAAAGAAGGACCAGGTAACGGTCGTCGTAGGTGGGAGAAGGAGATGAACAAGGAAAAGAAGGACCAGGTAACGGTCGTCGTAGGTGGGAGAAGGAGATGAACAAGGAAAAAGAAGGACCAGGTAACGGTCGTCGTAGGTGGGAGAAGGAGATGAACAAGGAAAAAGAAGGACCAGGTAACGGTCGTCGTAGGTGGGAGAAGGAGATGAACAAGGAAAAGAAGGACCAGGTAACGGTCGTCGTAGGTGGGAGAAGGAGATGAACAAGGAAAAGAAGGACCAGGTAACGGTCGTCGTAGGTGGGAGAAGGAGATGAACAAGGAAAAAGAAGGACCAGGTAACGGTCGTCGTAGGTGGGAGAAGGAGATGAACAAGGAAAAAGAAGGACCAGGTAACGGTCGTCGTAGGTGGGAGAAGGAGATGAACAAGGAAAAAGAAGGACCAGGTAACGGTCGTCGTAGGTGGGAGAAGGAGATGAACAAGGAAAAAGAAGGACCAGGTAACGGTCGTCGTAGAAGTGGGAAAAAGAAGGAGATGAACAAGGAAAAGAAGGACCAGGTAACGGTCGTCGTAGGTGGGAGAAGGAGATGAACAAGGAAAAAGAAGGACCAGGTAACGGTCGTCGTAGGTGGGAGAAGGAGATGAACAAGGAAAAAGAAGGACCAGGTAACGGTCGTCGAGGTGGGAGAAGGAGATGAACAAGGAAAAAGAAGGACCAGGTAACGGTCGTCGTAGGTGGGAGAAGGAGATGAACAAGGAAAAAGAAGGACCAGGTAACGGTCGTCGTAGGTGGGAGAAGGAGATGAACAAGGAAAAAGAAGGACCAGGTAACGGTCGTCGTAGGTGGGAGAAGGAGATGAACAAGGAAAAAGAAGAACCAGGTAACGGTCGTCGTAGGTGGGAGAAGGAGATGAACAAGGAAAAAGAAGGACCATGTAACGGTCGTCGTAGGTGGGAGAAGGAGATGAACAAGGAAAAAGAAGGACCAGGTAACGGTCGTCGTAGGTGGGAGAAGGAGATGAACAAGGAAAAAGAAGGACCAGGTAACGGTCGTCGTAGGTGGGAGAAGGAGATGAACAAGGAAAAAGAAGGACCAGGTAACGGTCGTCGTAGGTGGGAGAAGGAGATGAACAAGGAAAAAGAAGGACCAGGTAACGGTCGTCGTAGGTGGGAGAAGGAGATGAACAAGGAAAAAGAAGGACCAGGTAACGGTCGTCGTAGGTGGGAGAAGGAGATGAACAAGGAAAAGAAGGACCAGGTAACGGTCGTCGTAGGTGGGAGAAGGAGATGAACAAGGAAAAAGAAGGACCAGGTAACGGTCGTCGTAGGTGGGAGAAGGAGATGAACAAGGAAAAAGAAGGACCAGGTAACGGTCGTCGTAGGTGGGAGAAGGAGATGAACAAGGAAAAAGAAGGACCAGGTAACGGTCGTCGTAGGTGGGAGAAGGAGATGAACAAGGAAAAAGAAGGACCAGGTAACGGTCGTCGTAGGTGGGAGAAGGAGATGAACAAGGAAAAAGAAGGACCAGGTAACGGTCGTCGTAGGTGGGAGAAGGAGATGAACAAGGAAAAGAAGGACCAGGTAACGGTCGTCGTAGGTGGGAGAAGGAGATGAACAAGGAAAAAGAAGGACCAGGTAACGGTCGTCGTAGGTGGGAGAAGGAGATGAACAAGGAAAAAGAAGGACCAGGTAACGGTCGTCGTAGGTGGGAGAAGGAGATGAACAAGGAAAAAGAAGGACCAGGTAACGGTCGTCGTAGGTGGGAGAAGGAGATGAACAAGGAAAAAGAAGGACCAGGTAACGGTCGTCGTAGGTGGGAGAAGGAGATGAACAAGGTGCAGTGTTCATGTTGTAAATTTAATCAACACCCGAACACTAAATAAAATACCAACGAGGCATAACGAGAACGAAACAGTCCTGTCTGGTGCAGACACAGGGACAGAAAACAATTACCCACAACACAAGGGGTGAAACCAGGCTGCCTAAGTATGGTTCTCAATCAGAGACAACGACTACCCACAACTCAAGGGGCGAAACCAGGCTGCCTAAGTATGGTTCTCAATCAGAGACAACGACTACCCACAACACAAGGGGCGAAACCAGGCTGCCTAAGTATGGTTCTCAATCAGAGACAACGACTACCCACAACTCAAGGGGCGAAACCAGGCTGCCTAAGTATGGTTCTCAATCAGAGACTTCGATTGACAGCTGCCTCTGATTGGGAACCACACCAGGCCAAACACATAGAAATACAAACATAGAATAAACAAAACATAGAATACCCACACACATCACACCCTGACCAAACTAAACATAGAAACATACAAAGCAATCTACGGTCAGGGCGTGACACCAGAACAGCAATCAGCTCAATGTCATTGATGAATCGATTGACTCTAACCACTCTATCCAATAAATGTCGTTCCACTTCATGATTGTGTCCCACTTGTTGTTGATTCTTCACAAAAAAATACAGTTTTATATCTTTATGTTTGAAGCCTGAAATGTGGCAAAAGGTCGCAAAGTTCAAGGGGGATGAATACTTTCGCAAGGCACTGTATATATATATATATAACTAATGTAATATATTATATAACTGATGTAAAATATATTATATAACTGATGTAATATATTATATAACTGATGTTATATATATATATATATATATATATATATATATATATGTCACGTAGAGTAGGCCAGAAGGCTAAACTGGATAACCTAACCTCTATCAAAATAAAAAGATGGCGGAGCCGCAAAAGTTCTTCTGTGCAAAGGTGTTTATTTACAAGTGATTCCGGAACAAAAAAACAACAGTACTGCCATCAACGTCTACCTTATGGGACAGCTTAAAAACAATGCTGCCCCATCCACAGCTCAATCCAAAACAAAAACCTCCCCATGACTGAAAGAGAGGCTCCTTTTGTAGGGCTAGCCCCTCCCCTCAGAACAATTAACTCGAATTAATTAATCAATTAACAATACAAACCTACATTTTCCATGAACTAAACATACTAAAGGATATACATTGCAACACTGTTTTAAACAATATGACAACATACCATTTACAACATTACATCACTACTGACAATATCTTTCAATATGCCCATATGCATTAATGAGCCATTTGGGACAGGCACTATAAAGCCAACCCAATTCCCTTAGCTCGGGTCCTTTTCCAGCATACCCGGAAGCTACAGAGATGGAGAGAGAGGAACAGAACAAACAAACAATGCGCTCATCCACAACATTGATAAGTATAATAATTATTGTATCTCTCAAATATGAACATTGACAAGTGTGAGGTGCATGCACCAAGACAGAAGTTAATTTGTGTGTCGACCCACATTGTTAACTTATCTTATAATGGCGCAGGGAGGAGTGATGAACATGTGTGTGCGTTATATATATATATGTATGTAATATATTATATATAACTAATGTAATATATTATATATATAACTAATGTAATATTATATATATATATATATGTAACTAATGTAATATATTATATATACATATAAATATAACTAATGTAATGTATTATATTATATATATATATAACTATTGTAATATATATTATATATATAACTAATGTAATATAATATATTATATATATATATAACTAATGTAATATATTATATTATATATATAACGAATGTAATATATTATATATATATAACTATTGTAATATATTATATATATATAACTATTGTAATATATTATATATATAACTATTGTAATATACACAACAACTGAATTATTTAATTAGTAAGTAAAGTCATGTGAATAACTGCTGGTTAATATATAATGATCAGTAATGGACAGTCACCACCATCATGCAACTTTTAATCATTATTTTACTCTGTTGTTATTCAACCCACATAATGCATAGTGCATATAATGTTAAAACAAAATGTGATGATTTTTTTATAATCGAACTGAGACCAACCTCAAAAAGCACTAATCGCTCAATACTACTGCATATAGACTCGGAACAGACTCGGAACAGACTCGGAACAGACTCGGAACAGACTCGGAACAGACTCGGAACAGACTCGGAACAGACTCGGAACAGGGTTGTGTCTTTCTGCTCCTCCTCTGTCTCTCTCCTCAACCTCCTCCTCCTCCTCATCTGTCTCTCTCCTCCAACCTTCTCCTCCTCTGTCTCTCTCCTCCAACCTTCTCCTCCTCCTCATCTGTCTCTCTCCTCCAACCTTCTCCTCCTCTGTCTCTCTCCTCAACCTCCTCCTCCTCATCTGTCTCTCTCCTCCAACCTTCTCCTCCTCCTCCATCTCTCTCCCCCAACCTCCTCCTCCTCATCTGTCTCTCTCCTCCAACCTTCTCCTCCTCTGTCTCTCTCCTCGGTCTCTCTCCTCCAACCTTCTCCTCCTCCTCCATCTCTCTCCTCCAACCTCCTCCTCCTCCTCCTCCTCTGTCTCTCTCCTCCAACCTTCTCCTCCTCTGTCTCTCACCTCCAACCTTCTCCTCTGTCTCTCTCCTCCAACCTTCTCCTCTCTCTCTCTCTCTCTCTCTCTCCTCCAACCTTCTCCTTCTCCTCCTCTGTCGCTCTCCTCCAACCTCCTCCTCTGTCTCTCTCCTCCAACCTCCTCCTCTGTCTCTCTCCTCCAACCTTCTCCTTCTCCTCCTCTGTCTCTCTCCTCCAACCTCCTCCTCTGTCTCTCTCCTCCAACCTTCTCCTTCTCCTCTTCCATCTCTCTCCTCCAACCTTCTCCTTCTCCTCCTCTGTCTCTCTCCTCCAACCTCCTCCTCTGTCTCTCTCCTCCAACCTTCTCCTTCTCCTCTGTCTCTCTCCTCCAACCTCCTCCTTCTCCTCCTCTCTCTCTCTCCTCCAACCTTCTCCTCCTCCATCTCTCTCCTCCAACCTTCTCCTTCTCCTCCTCCGTCACTCTCCTCTAAAACTTTATGGATGGTCACCTCACATCATCTGGTTCTGTTTAGTCTTTTTAATCACAACTCTGTGCTGTTCATTAAAGCATTAAAGATCTTTAAAAGAGGACATCTCTAATTAAAGTGATGAATCTGTTTCCTCTCAGAGTCTCAGGCTGTTTGAAGTTCACACAGCCTTTGGCTTCATGAAGACAGACTTGTGGCTTCCATTAAACAGGACAGCTAATATGCTAGAGATTTTGTAGTGTGGCAGAAAAACAAAGACTAAATTCAATAACTTTGAGTTCAATGTTTGGACCAAAGAAGAATGTGCATTTCTACAACAGTAGGTCAACGATGCATCTCTAAATCAGATATTTCTTCTTCTCGTCTTGAAGGACTTCCTGTTGTTGTTTTTCTTCTTCTGTGATATAATGGCAGTCCTCAACTTTCTGTTGTTTTAAAAGAGAGAAGCTCCTTCCACATCAATCAGCCAATCAGAGGTCATTAAACTGGTCACCTGACCCTGTTGTTTCAGTAAGGAGGAAATATCTACACGTCAACCCAACTGGGGCTGCTTCCCAAATGGAACACTACTACAGACATGGAACAGAGCTGCTTAGAGCCCTGGTCTAAAGTAGTGCACTATATAGGGTATAGGGTTCTGGTCTAAAGTAGTACACTATATAGGGAATAGGGCTCTGGTCTAAAGTAGTACCACTATGTAGGGAATGGGGCTCTGGTCTATAGTAGTACCACTATATAGGGAATAGGGCTCTGGTCTAAAGTAGTGCACTATATAGGGAATAGGGCTCTGGTCTAAAGTAGTGCACTATATAGGGAATAGGGCTCTGGTCTAAAGTAGTGCACTATATAGGGAATAGGGCTCTGGTCTAAAGTAGTGCACTATATAGGGAATAGGGCTCTGGTCTATAGTAGTAGCACTATATAGAGAATAGGGTGCCATTTGGGACAGAAGAATAGCTGACTGGCCGACTGGAGGAGGTTAATACTGGAAACCATCTGTTGAATATTTGTGACTCACTAGCAGCTCTGAGACAGAGAACGGGAGAAGGGAGAAGGGAGAAGGGAGAAGGGTCCATCCTCATTATAAGTTGTTTTGGGGACGAGGGGAAATGACATCACAGCTCTGAGACAGAGAAGAAGAAGGGAGAAGGGTCCATCCTCATTATAAGTGGTTTTGGGGACGAGGGAAATGACATCACAGCTCTGAGACAGAGAAGAAGAAGGGAGAAGGGTCCATCCTCATTATAAGTTGTTTTGGGGATGAGGGGAAATGACATCACAGCTCTGAGACAGAGAAGAAGAAGGGAGAAGGGTCCATCCTCATTATAAGTTGTTTTGGGGACGAGGGGAAATGACATCACAGCTCTGAGACAGAGAACGGAGAAGGAGAAGGGTCCATCTTCATTATAAGTTGTTTTGGGGACGAGGGGAAATGACATCACAAATCTGTCAAATGATAACCGACATGTTTTAGGGGTTTATACTAGAATCCATTCTCCTGGTCTGTAGTGGTGTAGAGATGGTAGGTGGTGGTCTGTGATGGTGTAGAGATGGTAGGTGGTGGTCTGTAGTGGTGTAGAGATGGTAGGTGGTGGTCTGTGATGGTGTAGAGATGGTAGGTGGTGGTCTGTAGTGGTGTAGAGATGGTAGGTGGTGGTCTGTAGTGGTGTAGAGATGGTAGGTGGTGGTCTGTGGTGGTGTAGAGATGGTAGGTGGTGGTCTGTAGTGGTGTAGAGATGGTAGGTGGTGGTCTGTAGTGGTGTAGAGATGGTAGGTGGTGGTCTGTAGTGGTGTAGAGATGGTAGGTGGTGGTCTGTAGTGGTGTAGAGATGGTAGGTGGTGGTCTGTAGTGGTGTAGAGATGGTAGGTGGTGGTCTGTAGTGGTGTAGAGATGGTAGGTGGTGGTCTGTAGTGGTGTAGAGATGGTAGGTGGTGGTCTGTAGTGGTGTAGAGATGGTAGGTGGTGGTCTGTGGTGGTGTAGAGATGGTAGGTGGTGGTCTGTAGTGGAGTAGAGATTTTATTTTCCACCATAATTTGCAAATAAATTAATTAAAAATCCTACAATGTGATTTTCTAGATTTTCTTTCTCATTTTGTCTGTCATAGTTGAAGTGAACCTATGATGAAAATTACAGGCCTCTCTCTTCTTCTTAAGTGGGAGAACTTGCACACTTGGTGGCTGACTAAATACTGTTTGCCCCACTGTACCTCCCAGCGACCCCCAGCGTCTGTAGGGTAAAGATCAATGCTGTCCACCCAGTAAGCACACACACACACACACACACACACACACACACACACACACACACACACACACACACACACACACACACACACACACACACACACACACACACACACACACACACACACACACACACACACATAAGTACACACAGACAGACATATATACTGCTCTCCTTGGAATTGATCTTTACCCTACAGACGCCAGGACTGGGGGCCGCTGGGAGTTATGTGTATGTGTGTGTGTGTGTGTGTGTGTGTGTGTGTGTGTGTGTGTGTGTGTGTGTGTGTGTGTGTGTGTGTGTGTGTGTGTGTGTGTGTGTGTGTGTGTGTGTGTGTGTGTGTGTGTGTCTACAGCAGTCCTTGTAGAGGTCTACATAAGGCGTCAGGGGGTCGAATGTTTCTCTCACTGCAGCTGGAGGACACTTAGAGCCTCAGGGCCAACACACACACACACACACACACACACACACACACACACACACACACACACACACACACACACACACACACACACACACACACACACACACACACACACACACACACACACACACACACACACACACACACATGC
>NW_025745786.1:72500-95000 GCF_021184085.1 Oncorhynchus gorbuscha | reverse complement strand
GTCTCCCCAGCCTGGTGAGTCCTGTGCCTGCTCCCAGAACCAGGCCTCCTGTATGTCTCCCCAGCCTGGTGAGTCCTGTGCCTGCTCCCAGAACCAGGCCTCCAGTATGTCTCCCCAGCCTGGTGAGTCCTGTGCCTGCTCCCAGAACCAGGTCTCCTGTATGTATCCCCAGCCTGGTGAGCCCTGTGCCAGCTCCCAGAACCAGGCCTCCAGTATGTATCCCCAGCCTGGTGAGTCCTGTGCCTGCTCACAGAACCTGGCCTCCTGTATGTATACCCAGCCTGGTAAGTCCTGTGCCTGCTCCCAGAACCAGGCCTCCTGTATGTATCCCCAGCCTAGTGAGTCCTGTGCCAGCTCCACATACCAGACTGCCCATACGTCTCCTCACTTCAGTGATGATCCATGGCCAGAAATCTCCAGTGATGATCCATGGCACGAAGCCTCCAGTGATGATCCCATGGCATGGAGCCTCCAGCTACGGCCTCTATAGCCAGACTGTCCTCTCTGGGCAGCCAGGTTTGTCTGTGACGACCGGTCTCTATAGCCAGACTGTCCTCTCTGGGCAGCCAGGTTTGTCTGTGCAGCCAGGACTGTCCTCTCTGTTTGTCTGTGACGACCGGTCTCTATAGCCAGACTGTCCTCTCTGGGCAGCCAGGTTTGTCTGTGACGACTGGTCTCTATAGCCAGACTGTCCTCTCTGGGCAGCCAGGTTTGTCCTCTCCTCTCTGGGCAGCCAGGTTTGTCTGTGACTCTCTATAGTCTGTCCTCTCTGGGCAGCCAGGTTTGTCTGTGACGACTGGTCTCTATAGCCAGACTGTCCTCTCTGATGACCAGGTTTGCCTCTATAGCCAGACTGTCCTCTCTGGGCAGCCAGGTTTGTCTGTGACGACCGGTCTCTATAGCCAGACTGTGCTCACTGAGTCTGTACCTAGTCAGTATTTTCTATCAGTCACAGTGGTCAGATAGTCTGCCACCATGTACTGTCGGTTTAGAGCCAAATAGCATTGAAGTTTACTTGATTTTTTGTGGTGTCTTTCCAATAGATGATATATTTATGTTTTTGCTTTGTGATGATTTGGTTGGGCCAGATTTTCTGAGTGCTGTCCTGAGGCTCCATGGGGAACCAGCTTGGTTCCTGAGGCTCTATGGGGTTAACTGAGCCTCAGAACCAGCTGGCTGACTGCTGTCCTGAGGCTCTATGGGGTTGGTTTGGGTTAGTGAACTGAGCCTCAGAACCAGCTGGCTGACTGCTGTCCTGAGGCTCTATGGGGTTGGTTTGGGTTAGTGAACTGAGCCTCAGAACCAGCTGGCTGAGTGCTGTCCTGAGGCTCTATGGGGTTGGTTTGGGTTAGTGAACTGAGCCTCAGAACCAGCTGGCTGACTGCTGTCCTGAGGCTCTATGGGGTTGGTTTGGGTTAGTGAACTGAGCCTCAGAACCAGCTGGCTGAGTGCTGTCCTGAAGCTCTATGGGGTTGGTTTGGGTTAGTGAACTGAGCCTCAGAACCAGCTGGCTGACTGCTGTCCTGAGGCTCCATGGGGTTGGTTTGGGTTAGTGAACTGAGCCTCAGAACCAGCTGGCTGACTGCTGTCCTGAGGCTCTATGGGGTTGGTTTGAGTTAGTGAACTGAGCCTCAGAACCAGCTGGCTGAGGGGACTCTTCTCTTGTTTCATCTCTTGACACTGTAGAGCTGTGTGATGGAATGTTTTGTGGTCACATGTTTTATTTAGGTGGTTGTATTTGAATGAGGAGGGGGTCTCGGCCCAGTTCTGCTCTGCATCAGTTATTTGGAGTTCTTCTTTGCACTTCCAGGACCGTCTTGCAAAACACTTCATTCAGTATTTCAACTGTATGTTGGTCCCATTTCATACCTTCCTCGTTAAAGAGCGGACCCCACACTTCACTGCCATACAGTGGACCCCATACTTCACTGCCATAAAATGGACCCCACACTTCACTGCCATATAGTGGACCCCATACTGCCATATAGTGGACCCCACACTGCCATATAGTGGACCCCACACTGCCATATAGTGGACCCATATAGTGGACCCCACACTGCCATATAGTGGACCCCACACTGCCATATAGTGGACCCCACACTGCCATATAGTGGACCCATATAGTGGACCCCACACTGCCATATAGTGGACCCCATACTGCCATATAGTGGACCCCACACTGCCATATAGTGTACCCCACACTGCCATATAGTGGACCCCATGCCATATAGTGGACCCCACACTGCCATATAGTGGACCCCACACTGCCATATAGTGGACCCCACACTGCCATATAGTGGACCCCACACTGCCATATAGTGGACCCCACCCTGCCATATAGTGGACCCCACACTGCCATATAGTGGACCCCACACTGCCATATAGTGGACCCCACACTGCCATATAGTGGACCCCACACTGCCATATAGTGGATCCCACCCTGCCATATAGTGGACCCCACACTGCCATATAGTGGACCCATATAGTGGACCCCACACTGCCATATAGTGGACCCCACACTGCCATATAGTGGACCCCACACTGCCATATAGTGGACCCCACACTGCCATATAGTGGCCCCACACTGTGGACCATATAGTGGACCCCACACTGCCATATAGTGGCCCCCACACTGCCATATAGTGGCCCCACACTGCCATATAGTGGACCCATATAGTGGGTCCCCACACTGCCATATAGTGGACCCATATAGTGGACCCCACACTGCCATATAGTGGACCCATATAGTGGACCCCACACTGCCATATAGTGGACCCCACACTGCCATATAGTGGACCCCACACTGCTCTTCCTTCTTTGTCTCTCAGCTCGTTGACAGCCCTGTGACAGCTTCCTGTGTTGCTGATATTTAGTTCTCGATACGTGTTGTTTTTGGTTCTAATACATCTGTGTCCAAATATAATGTATATTTAACGGTCAGAGCCCTGGTCTGACAGAACCTGTGGTTAACGGTCAGAGCCCTGGTCTGACAGAACCTGTGGTTAACGGTCAGAGCCCTGGTCTGACAGAACCTGTGGTGAATGGTCAGAGCCCAGGTCTGACAGAACCTGTGGTTAACGGTCAGAGACCAGGTCTGACAGAACCTGTGGTTAACGGTCAGAGCCCAGGTCTGACAGAAACTGTGGTTAACGGTCAGAGACCAGGTCTGACAGAACCTGTGGTTAACGGTCAGAGCCCAGGTCTGACAGAACCTGTGGTTAACGGTCAGAGCCCAGGTCTGACAGAACCTGTGGTGAACAGTCAGAGCCCAGGTCTGATTAACGATCAGAGACCAGGTCTGATTAACGGTCAGAGACCAGGTCTGATTAACAGTCAGAGACCAGGTCTGACAGAACCTGTGGTTAACGGTCAGAGCCCAGGTCTGACAGAACCTGTGGTTAACGGTCAGAGCCCAGGTCTGACAGAACCTGTGGTTAACGGTCAGAGCCCTGGTCTGACAGAACCTGTGGTTAACGGTCAGAGCCCAGGTCTGACAGAACCTGTGGTTAACGGTCAGAGTCCAGGTCTGGTTAACGGTCAGAGCCCAGGTCTGACAGAACCTGTGTTTAACGGTCAGAGCCCAGGTCTGACAGAACCTGTGGTTAACGGTCAGAGCCCAGTTCTGACAGAACCTGTGGTTAACGGTCAGAGCCCAGGTCTGACAGAACCTGTGGTTAACGGTCAGAGCCCAGGTCTGACAGAACCTGTGGTTAACGGTCAGAGCCCAGGTCTGACAGAACCTGTACAGATGATCTAGATGCTGCTGTAACTTCTCCTTAGTGGGAGACAACTGCACCAGGCCATCTGTCTACAGCAGACCCTCCTTAGTGGAAGACAGCAGACCCTCCTTAGTGGGAGAGAGCAGACCCTCCTTAGTGGGAGACAACAGAACCTCCTTAGTGGGAGACAGCAGACCCTCCTTAGTGGGAGACAACAGCACCAGGCCATCTGTCTACAGCAGACCCTCCTTAGTGGGAGACAGTAGACCCTCCTTAGTGGGAGACAGCAGACCCTCCTTAGTGGGAGACAACAGAACCTCCTTAGTGGGAGACAGCAGACCCTCCTTAGTGGGAGACAACAGCACCAGGCCATCTGTCTACAGCAGACCCATCTGTCCTAGAGCAGACCCTCCTCATCTGTCTAGTGGGGAGACAGCAGACCCTCCTTAGTGGGAGACAACAGCACCAGGCCATCTGTCTACAGCAGACCCTCCTTAGTGGGAGACAGGAGACCCTCCTTAGTGGGAGACAGCAGACCCTCCTTAGTGGGAGACAGCAGCACCAGGTCATCTGTCTAGAGCAGACCCTCCTTAGTGGGAGACAGCAGACCCTCCTTAGTGGGAGACAGCAGACCCTCCTTAGGGGAGACAGCAGGCCCTCCTTACAGCAGACCCTCCTTAGTGGGAGACAGCATACCCTCCTTAGTGGGAGACAGCAGGCCCTCCTTAGTGGGAGACAGCAGACCCTCCTTAGTGGGAGACAGCATACCCTCCTTAGTGGGAGACAGCAGACCCTCCTTAGTGGGAGACAGCAGACCCTCCTTAGTGGGAGACAGCAGACCCTCCTTAGTGGGAGACATCAGACCCTCCTTAGTGGGAGACAGCAGACCCTCCTTAGTGGGAGACAGCAGACCCTCCTTAGTGGGAGACAGCAGACCCTCCTTAGTGGGAGACAGCAGCACCAGGTCCTCTGCGCACAGCAGGCACTTGATTTCAGTGTTGTGTACGATGAGACCAGTTTCTGCCGATTTTTCTGATGTTAAATAGTGTTGGACTTATTGGGCAGCCCTGTTTCACTCCCCGTCCCTGAAAGAAGAAGTCTGTTGTTAACTCATTAATGTAGATGTTAAATAGCGTTGGACTTATTGGGCAGCCCTGTTTCACTCCCCGTCCCTGAAAGAAGAAGTCTGTTGTTAACTCATTAATGTAGATGTTAAATAGTGTTGGACTTATTGGGCAGCCCTGTTTCACTCCCTGTACCTGAAAGAAGAAGTCTGTTGTTAACTCATTAATGTAGATGTTAAATAGTGTTGGACTTATTGGGCAGCCCTGTTTCACTCCCCGTCCCTGAAAGAAGTCTGTTGTTAACTCATTAATGTAGATGTTAAATAGTGTTGGACTTACTGGGCAGCCCTGTTTCACTCCCCGTCCCTGAGAGAAGAAGTCTGTTGTTAACTCATTAATGTAGATGTTAAATAGTGTTGGACTTATTGGGCAGCCCTGTTTCACTCCCGTCCCTGAGAGAAGAAGTCTGTTGTTAACTCATTAATGTAGATGTTAAATAGTGTTGGACTTATTGGGCAGCCCTGTTTCACTCCCCGTCCCTGAGAGAAGAAGTCTGTTGTTAACTCATTAATGTAGATGTTAAATAGTGTTGGACTTATTGGGCAGCCCTGTTTCAATCCCAACTTCCCTGAGAGGAAGAAGTCTGTTGTTAACTCATTAATGTAGATGTTAAATAGTGTTGGACTTATTGGGCAGCCCTGTTTCACTCCACATCTGTTTGCTTGTTGCCAACTTTAACCACACATTTGTTTTTAGTGGACATTGATATACCACTTTCTATTAGTTTATAAAAAAGACCTTTGTGTCAAATTGAATCAAATTCTTTCTTGAAGTCTACAGAACACATGTAGATTGTGGGGCGCCAGGGTAGCCTAGTGGTTAGTGTTGGTCTAGTAACCGGAAGGTTGCAAGTTCAAATCCCCGAGCTGACAAGGTCGTTGTCATCTCTCGTGCTGCTCCTGAACAGCCAGTTAACCCACTGTTCCTAGGCTGTCATTGAAAATAAAAATGTATTCTTAACTGACTTGCCTGGTTAAATAAAAAAAATGGTGCTTTTGTTTTGGTTTACTTGTTTGTCAGTCAGAGTGTGGAGGGTGGAAATGTGGTCTGTTGTACCATCATTGTACCGCCATACAATCTGGCTTCTGCTCAGACATTGTGTTCATCAAGGAAATGATGTTGTCTGCTATTTATGATACTGCAGAGAATATTTCCCAAGTTGCTGTTAACGCAAATTCTTCTGTAATTATTTGGGTCAAATTTGTCTCTGTTTTTATCGATTGGTGTGATAAATCCTTGGTTCCAAATATCGGGGAACATACCTGCAGTGAGGATAATATTGACGAGTTTGAGTATAGACAATTTTAATTTGTGGTCTGTATATTTGATCATTTAATTTAATAAAATACCATCAGCACCAAAAACCCAAAAACCCTTTTGGGTTTTTCCAATAATTCTTCTTCTGTAATTGACGGGCAAATCGTTTGGCAGAGACGGATGTACGCCTGTCCCTCCAACCACTGGTATCCACAGGTCTTTGTGGGTTGTAGAGTGCGTAGTTTTTCCAACAATTCTTCTTCTGTAATTGGGGTATCCACAGGTCTTTGTGGGTTGTAGAGTGTGTAGTTTTTCCAATAATTCTTCTTCTGTAATTGGGGTATCCACAGGTCTTTAGTTTTTCCAATAATTCTTCTTCTGTAATTGGGGTTCCACAGGTCTTTAGAATGCGTAGTTTTTCCAATAATTATTCTTCTGTAACTGGGGTATTCACAGGACTCTGATAGTCTTTGACTGCTGATTCAAGGATTTGTCATGTTTCTTGTATGTCTCTTTGTTCTGGGCTCTTTGTTTTATTTCTGTAGAGGTTTGCAATGTGATTTCTCCACATATCCCCATTATGGAGAGCCAATTCCTCATGATGAGGTTTGCAAAGTGATTTCTCCACATATCCCCATTATGGAGAGCCAATTCCTCATGATGAGGTTTGCAAAGTGATTTCTCCACATATCCCCATTATGGAGAGCCAATTCCTCATGACGAGGTTTGCAATGTGATTTCTCCACATATCCCCATCTTGGAGAGCCAATTCCTCATGATGAGGTTTGCAAAGTGATTTCTCCACATATCCCCATTATGGAGAGCCAATTCCTCATGATGAGGTTTGCAAAGTGATTTCTCCACATATCCCCATTATGGAGAGCCAATTCCTCATGATGAGGTTTGCAAAGTGATTTCTCCACATATCCCCATTATGGAGAGCCAATTCCTCATGACGAGGTTTGCAATGTGATTTCTCCACATATCCCCATCTTGGAGAGCCAATTCCTCATGATGAGGTTTGCAAAGTGATTTCTCCACATATCCCCATTATGGAGAGCCAATTCCTCATGATGAGGTTTGCAAAGTGATTTCTCCACATATCCCCATTATGGAGAGCCAATTCCTCATGATGAGGTTTGCAATGTGATTTCTCCACATATCCCCATTATGGAGTAGACTCTGGAACTCCAGAGAGGTCGGAAGCCTGCTCCACGCCAATTCCTCATGATGAGGTTTGCAAAGTGATTTCTCCACATATCCCCATTATGGAGAGCCAATTCCTCATGATGAGGTTTGCAAAGTGATTTCTCCACATATCCCCATTATGGAGAGCCAATTCCTCATGATGAGGTTTGCAAAGTGATTTCTCCACATATCCCCATTATGGAGAGCCAATTCCTCATGATGAGGTTTGCAAAGTGATTTCTCCACATATCCCCATTATGGAGAGCCAATTCCTCATGATGAGGTTTGCAAAGTGATTTCTCCACATATCCCCATTATGGAGAGCCAATTCCTCATGATGAGGTTTGCAAAGTGATTTCTCCACATATCCCCATTATGGAGAGCCAATTCCTCATGATGAGGTTTGCAAAGTGATTTCTCCACATATCCCCATTATGGAGAGCCAATTCCTCATGATGAGGTTTGCAAAATGATTTCTCCACATATCCCCATTATGGAGAGCCAATTCCTCATGATGAGGTTTGCAAAGTGATTTCTCCACATATCCCCATTATGGAGAGCCAATTCCTCATGATGAGGTTTGCAAAGTGATTTCTCCACATATCCCCATTATGGAGAGCCAATTCCTCATGATGAGGTTTGCAAAGTGATTTCTCCACATATCCCCATTATGGAGAGCCAATTCCTCATGAGGTTTGCAAAGTGATTTCTCCACATATCCCCATTATGGAGAGCCAATTCCTCATGATGAGGTTTGCAAAGTGATTTCTCCACATATCCCCATTATGGAGGGCCAATTCCTCATGATGAGGTTTGCAAAGTGATTTCTCCACATATCCCCATTATGGAGAGCCAATTCCTCATGACGAGGTTTGCAAAGTGATTTCTCCACATATCCACATTATGGAGAGCCAATTCCTCATGATGAGGTTTGCAAAGTGATTTCTCCACATATCCCCATTATGGAGAGCCAATTCCTCATGATGAGGTTTACAAAGTGATTTCTCCACATATCCCTATTATGGAGAGGCAATTCCTCATGATGAGTTTTGCAAAGTGATTTCTCCACATATCCCCATTATGGAGAGCCAATTCCTCATGATGAGGTTTACAAAGTGATTTCTCCACATATCCCCATTATGGAGAGCCAATTCCTCATGATGAGGTTTGCAAAGTGATTTCTCCACATATCCCCATTATGGAGAGCCAATTCCTCATGATGAGGTTTGCAGAGTGATTTCTCCACATATCCCCATCTTGGAGAGCCAATTCCTCATGATGAGGTTTGCAAAGTGATTTCTCCACATATCCCCATTATGGAGAGCCAATTCCTCATGATGAGGTTTGCAAAGTGATTTCTCCACCTATCCCCATTATGGAGAGCCAATTCCTCATGATGAGGTTTGCAAAGTGATTTCTCCACATATCCCCATTATGGAGAGCCAATTCCTCATGATGAGGTTTGCAAAGTGATTTCTCCACATATCCCCATTATGGAGAGCCAATTCCTCATGATGAGGTTTGCAGAGTGATTTCTCCACATATCCCCATTATGGAGAGCCAATTCCTCATGATGAGGTTTGCAAAGTGATTTCTCCACATATCCCCATTATGGAGAGCCAATTCCTCATGACGAGGTTTGCAAAGTGATTTCTCCACATATCCCCATTATGGAGAGCCAATTCCCATGATGAGGTTTACAAAGTGATTTCTCCACATATCCCCATTAATGAGAGCCAATTCCTCATGATGAGGTTTGCAAAGTGATTTCTCCACATATCCCCATTATGGAGAGCCAGTTCCTCATGACGAGGTTTGCAAAGTGATTTCTCCACATATCCCCATTATGGAGAGCCAATTCCTCATGACGAGGTTTGCAAAGTGATTTCTCCACATATCCCCATTATGGAGAGCCAATTCCTCATGATGAGGTTTGCAAAGTGATTTCTCCACATATCCCCATTATGAAGAGCCAATTCCTCATGATGAGGTTTGCAGAGTGATTTCTCCACATATCCCCATCTTGGAGAGCCAATTCCTCATGATGAGGTTTGCAAAGTGATTTCTCCACATATCCCCATTATGGAGAGCCAATTCCTCATGATGAGGTTTGCAAAGTGATTTCTCCACATATCCCCATTATGGAGAGCCAATTCCTCATGATGAGGTTTGCAAAGTGATTTCTCCACATATCCCCATTATAGAGAGCCAATTCCTCATGATGAGGTTTGCAAAGTGATTTCTCCACATATCCCCATTATGGAGAGCCAATTCCTCATGACGAGGTTTGCAAAGTGATTTCTCCACATATCCCCATTATGGAGAGCCAATTCCCATGATGAGGTTTACAAAGTGATTTCTCCACATATCCCCATTACTGAGAGCCAATTCCTCATGATGAGGTTTGCAAAGTGATTTCTCCACATATCCCCATTATGGAGAGCCAGTTCCTCATGACGAGGTTTGCAAAGTGATTTCTCCACATATCCCCATTATGGAGAGCCAATTCCTCATGATGAGGTTTGCAAAGTGATTTCTCCACATATCCCCATTATGGAGAGCCAATTCCTCATGATGAGGTTTGCAAAGTGATTTCTCCACATATCCCCATTATGGAGAGCCAATTCCTAATGATGAGGTTTGCAAAGTGATTTCTCCACATATCCCCATCTTGGAGAGCCAATTCCTCCTGTATGAGGTTTGCAAAGTGATTTCTCCACATATCCCCATTATGGAGAGCCAATTCCTCATGTTGAGGTTTGCAGAGTGATTTCTCCACATATCCCCATTATGGAGAGCCAATTCCTCATGATGAGGTTTGCAAAGTGATTTCTCCACATATCCCCATTATAGAGAGCCAATTCCTCATGATGAGGTTTGCAAAGTGATTTCTCCACATATCCCCATTATAGAGAGACAATTCCTCATGATGAGGTTTACAAAGTGATTTCTCCACATATCCCCATTATGGAGAGCCAATTCCTCATGATGAGGTTTAATTTATTCCAATTCTCCCAGAAGTGGTTTGCTTCTATGGATTCCTCAATTACATCCAGCTGTTTTCTAATGTGCTGTTCCTGTTTTGTTCTCAGGGTGTGTTTGTATTGCTTCAGTGTTTCTCCATATTGAAGGGGTGGGGTGGGAGGGGGGGTGGGTGTTGGAGCTGGGGTGTGGCTGGTCTGTTATGGACTGGAGAGGGTAGAGGGGGCTGGTGGGTGTTGGAGCTGGGGTGTGGCTGGTCTGTTATAGACGGGAGAGGGTAGAGGGGGCTGGTGGGTGTTGGAGCTGGGGTGTGGCTGGTCTGTTATGGACTGGAGGGGGTAGAGGGGGGGGCTGGTGGGTGTTGGAGCTGGGGTGTGGCTGGTCTGTTATGGACTGGAGGGGGTAGAGGGGGCTGGTGGGTGTTGGAGCTGGGGGTGGCTGGTCTGTTATGGACTAGAGGGGGTAGAGGGGGAGTGCTGGTGGGTGTTGGAGCTGGGGTGTGGCTGGTCTGTTATGGACTGGAGGGGGGGCTGGTGGTGTTGGAGCTGGGGTGTGGCTAGAGGGGGCTGGTGGGTGTTGGAGCTGGGGTGTGGCTGGTCTGTTATGGACTGGAGGGGGTAGAGGGGGGCTGGTGGGTGTTGGAGCTGGGGTGTGGCTGGTCTGTTATGGACTGGAGGGGGTAGAAGGGGGCTGGTGGGTGTTGGAGCTGGGGTGTGGCTGGTCTGTTATGGACTGGAGGGGGTTAGGAGGGGGCTGGTGGGTGTTGGAGCTGGGGTGTGGCTGGTCTGTTATGGACTGGAGGGGGTAGAGGGGGATGTCTGGTGGGTGTTTAGCTGGGGGAGTGGCTGGTCTTGGACACCTTGGTTAGGAGCTCCTCTAAGGTGTGGATGTCTGGTGGCTGTTTACACCTTGGGTAGGAGCTCCTCTAAGGTGTGGATGTCTGGTGGCTGTTTACACCTTGGTGGTGAGGAGCTCCTCTAAGGTGTGGTTGTCTGGTGGCTGTTTACACCATGGGGTAGGAGCTCCTCCAAGGTGTGGTTGTCTGGTGGCTGTTTACACCTTGGTTAGGAGCTCCCTCTAAGGTGTGGTTGTCTGGTGGCTGTTTGCTCACGCTCCCCATCAGCAGGACCACCTCCTCCAGTTTAGTGAACTCATCCCTCATGGCATCCATGGTGGTGAGGAGGACCACCTCCAGTCTGGTGAACTCATCCCTCATGGCAGCCATGGTGGTGAGGAGGACCACCTCCAGTCTGGTGAACTCATCCCTCATGGCAGCCATGGTGGTGAGGAGGGCCACCTCCAGTCTGGTGAACTCATCCCTCATGGCAGCCATGGTGGTGAGGAGGGCCACCTCCAGTCTGGTGAACTCATCCCTCATGGCAGCCATGGTGGTGAGGAGGGCCACCTCCAGTCTGGTGAACTCATCCCTCATGGCAGCCATGGTGGTGAGGAGGGCCACCTCCAGTCTGGTGAACTCATCCCTCATGGCAGCCATGGTGGTGAGGAGGGCCACCTCCAGTCTGGTGAACTCATCCCTCATGGCAGCCATGGTGGTGAGGAGGGCCACCTCCAGTCTGGTGAACTCATCCTCATGGCAGCCATGGTGGTGAGGAGGGCCACCTCCAGTCTGGTGAACTCATCCCTCATGACAGCCATGGTGGTGAGGAGGGCCTGAGTCTGCTCTGCACTGAGGGGGTCGCTCTCCTCCTGGGGCATGTCCTCCACTATGGTGGGAAGCGAGGTGCTGGATGTGCCTTTTTGGGTGGGGAGAGTAGGGGCTAGGGTGGTGCTGGTGGGAGGACATGTCACTGCTGGTGTCCTTCTCTCTCTCTGCTCTCTCCTTAACGGTCTGAAAGTCAGTTTCAAACAGCCTAATGTTACGTTGCACCATGACAGTCCCAGTCTTGTAGAGGTTGATTGTTATCGTGGTGCTGTCAGGGTCATCTGTCTCTTTGACTTTCAGCTTCCACCCGTTACAGATTCCCTCTTTCTTTATGGATGGGTAGTGAGAGCAGACTGCTGAGCGCCAGGCATTTGGCTGGTCAGTGAGGAAGATGAGATTACTCACGTTTTGTAGAGGTCTGTGAAAAAGGGTTTCTGGCCTCCCCCTTTAGTAGTGTCTGTGTAAAAGGGTTTCTGGTCTCCCCTTTAGTAGTGTCTGTGTAAAAGGGTTTCTGGCCTCCCCCTTTAGTAGTGTCTGTGTAAAAGGGTTTCTGGTCTCCCCCTTTAGTTAGTGTCTGTGTAAAAGGGTTTCTGGTCTCCCCCTTTAGGTAGTGTCTGTGTAAAAGGGTTTCTGGTCTCCCCTTTAGTAGTGTCTGTGTAAAAGGGTTTCTGGTCTCCCCCTTTAGTAGTGTCTGTGTAAAAGGGTTTCTGGTCTCCCCTTTAGGTAGTGTCTGTGTAAAAGGGTTTCTGGCCTCCCCTTTAGTAGTGTCTGTGTAAAAGGGTTTCTGGTCTCCCCCTTTAGTAGTGTCTGTGTAAAAGGGTTTCTGGCCTCCCCTTTAGGTAGTGTCTGTGTAAAAGGGTTTCTGGCCTCCCCCTTTAGTAGTGTCTGTGTAAAAGGGTTTCTGGTCTCCCCCTTTAGTAGTGTCTGTGTAAAAGGGTTTCTGGCCTCCCCTTTAGTAGTGTCTGTGTAAAAGGGTTTCTGGTCTCCCCCTTTAGTAGTGTCTGTGTAAAAGGGTTTCTGGTCTCCCCTTTAGTAGTGTCTGTGTAAAAGGGTTTCTGGTCTCCCCCTGTTAAAAGGGTTTCTGGCCTCCCCTTTAGTAGTGTCTGTGTAAAAGGGTTTCTGGTCTCCCCTTTAGTAGTGTCTGTGTAAAAGGGTTTCTGGTCTCTTTAGTAGTGTCTGTGTAAAAGGGTTTCTGGTCTCCCCTTTAGTAGTGTCTGTGTAAAAGGGTTTCTGGTCTCCCCTTTAGTAGTGTCTGTGTAAAAGGGTTTCTGGTCTCCCCTTTAGTAGTGTCTGTGTAAAAGGGTTTCTGGCCTCCCCTTTAGTAGTGTCTGTGTAAAAGGGTTTCTGGTCTCCCCTTTAGTAGTGTCTGTGTAAAAGGGTTTCTGGCCTCCCCCTTTAGTAGTGTCTTTAGTAGTGTCTGTGTAAAAGGGTTTCTGGTCTCCCCTTTAGTAGTGTCTGTGTAAAAGGGTTTCTGGTCTCCCCCTTTAGTAGTGTCTGTGTAAAAGGGTTTCTGGTCTCCCCTTTAGTAGTGTCTGTGTAAAAGGGTTTCTGGTCTCCCCTTTAGTAGTGTCTGTGTAAAAGGGTTTCTGGCCTCCCCCTTTAGTAGTGTCTGTGTAAAAGGGTTTCTGGTCTCCCCCTTTAGTAGTGTCTGTGTAAAAGGGTTTCTGGCCTCCCCTTTAGTAGTGTCTGTGTAAAAGGGTTTCTGGTCTCCCCCTTTAGTAGTGTCTGTGTAAAAGGGTTTCTGGTCTCCCCTTTAGGTAGTGTCTGTGTAAAAGGGTTTCTGGCCTCCCCCTTTAGTTAGTGTCTGTGTAAAAGGGTTTCTGGTCTCCCCCTTTAGTAGTGTCTGTGTAAAAGGGTTTCTGGCCTCCCCCTTTAGTTAGTGTCTGTGTAAAAGCTTTCCTCGTTGTGTCATTTTGTGGCCTCTGGAGGGTAGAGAATGGATTCAGCGCTGATGGGGGACACGGTGCCTGTGGGCTCTGCTACTACTGCTGCTCTGTCCTGGTGCCCCGTTGCCATAGCAACCCGGCTGTTTGTCTGCTGCTGTTGCTAGCTAGCTCTAATTTAGCTAAAAAAATAAAACAGCAAAAACAGTGACAAATCTTCGACACAGCAAAACCAGAAGATATGTTCAAAAGTTAGTTTTTGGTTTATTCACTCGGTTTGGTCGTTTAATGTCGTTGTATTAACTTCCCTTTGCTAGGTTTGTTCTAGCTCATTTTTTAGCTTGTTAGCCTGCTGGCTAGGTTTTTGTTGTGTAGTTAACGTTAGCCTGCTGGTCAAAATTTGAGGCTAAAGTTACTTTTTTCCTGTTCTGATTGAATTGAGTTGTTGATCATCACTTCTTGTCTGGAATTATATGTTTTAGATTTGAATGTTTATCTCATTCTAAAAAATAAAATAAAAACATGAAATATAACAGGAGCTCATGTTTAGCGGTAGCTCTCTCTGTCTGTCTGTCTGTCTGTCTGTCTCTCTGTCTGTCTGTCTGTCTGTCTGTCTGTCTGTCTGTCTGTCTGTCTGTCTGTCTGTCTGTCTTCTGTCTGTCTGTCTGTCTGTCTGTCTGTTCTGTCTTTTTAGTCTGTCTGTCTGTCTGTCTGTCTGTCTGCTCATTTTTGTCTGTCCGCCTGTCCGTCTGGTCTGTCCGTCTGTCTGTCTCTCACCTCACTGAGCTGTTGGTGGTTTGCTGCTCCTGTTGAGGTGTGACTGTCTGTATCCCAAATTTCATGCATATTCCCATAGGGCTCTTTTTCAAAATTAGTGCACTTTGTAAGGAATAGGGTGCCGTTTTTAGCTAGTTAGCCTGTGTCAGTTTGTCCTAGTGATTTATAGCTTGATGAAACATGTTGGTACCAACAGAAAACCAAGGCAAATTCCATGACTATTATCACACCTCAGGTTTGTTTTGATGGTCAGATTGTCATGTGCTTTAGCCTGTGTAGGTTTGTTCTAAAACATGAGGTTCAACGTGACCCAAGCCTTGTTCTACACATTTTTACAGGAGTTCTGCAGATGGGGGCGTTTGTTCTAGTGATTTTTGAGGACAGAGAGAAAGAGGGAGTGTTTCTAGAAAGATTTTTAGCTCCAGTTAGCCTTCTCTCTCTGTCCCAAAATGACACAAACAGGAAGTTAGGGGACAGAAGGCTGGTTTGTTCTAGCCCTTTTTTAGCTTTTTAAAGCCTGCTGGGAGAGGTTTTTGAGGTGAGGAAGGATAGAGGAGGAGAGTCAGGAGGGAGGCGCAGGGGATGAGAGGGTTCTGAGGAGGAGAGGGGTTGATCAGGGGACTTCTTGTCTGGAATTATATTTTTTAGTATGCCATCATCATTTTGGACCAAATAAAAACAGGAACAGAAACAACCATGTTTAGCATGTCTGTCTGTCTGTCTGTCTCTCTGTCTGTCTGTCTCTCTGTCTGTCTGTCTGTCTGTCTCTCTGTCTGTCTGTCTCTCTGTCTCTCTGTCTCTCTGTCTGTCTGTCTGTCTCTGTCTGTCTGTCTGTCTCTGTCTGTCTGTCTCTTTATCTCCGTCTGTCCGTTTCAATCTCAATTCAATTCAATTCAATTCAGCTTCAATTCAATTCAAGGGCTTTATTGTCATGGGAAACATGTGTTAACATTGCCAAAGCAAGTGAGGTAGATAATATAAAATTATATAAAGTTTCAAAACAATAAAGACATTACAAATGTCATATTATTTATATACAGTGTTTTAACAATGTACAAATGGTTAAAGGACACAGATAAAATAAATAAGCATAAATATGACTTGTATTTACAATGGTGTTTGTTCTTCACTGGTTGCCCTTTTCTCGTGGCAACAGGTCACACATCTTGCTGCTGTGATGTCACACTGTGGAATTTCACCTTTCACCTTTCTCTGTCTTCTCTCTCAATTCAATTTCAACTTAAGAGCTTTATTTATGTTAACATTGACAAAGCAAGTGAAGTAGATAATAAACAAGTAAAAATTAACATCAAACATTAAACTCACAAAAATTCAAAATAATATAGACATTTCAAATGTTCTCTCTCTCTCTCGCTCTATTTTCTCTCTCTCTGTCTGTCAGCAGGTCAGAGGTCAGTTAATGAAAAGCTGTCAGCAGGTCAGAGGTCAGTTAATGAAAAGCTGTCAGCAGGTCAGAGGTCAATTAATGAAAAGCTGTCAGCAGGTCAGAGGTCAGTTAATGAAAAGCTGTCACAGGTCAGAGGTCAGTAAATGACCAAAGCTGTCAGCAGGTCAGAGGTCATGTTAATGAAAAGCTGTCAGCAGGTCAGAGGTCAGTTAATGAAAAGCTGTCAGCAGGTCAGAGGTCAGTTAATGAAAAGCTGTCACAGGTCAGAGGTCAGTTAATGAAAAGCTGTCAGCAGGTCAGAGGTCAGTTAATGAAAAGCTGTCACAGGTCAGAGGTCAGTTAATGAAAAGCTGTCAGCAGGTCAGAGGTCAGTTAATGAAAAGCTGTCAGCAGGTCAGAGGTCAATTAATGAAAAGCTGTCACAGGTCAGAGGTCAGTTAATGAAAAGCTGTCAGCAGGTCAGAGGTCAATTAATGAAACATGCTGTTAACATTGCCAAAGTCAGAGGTCAGTTAATATAAAAGCTGTCATATCAGAGGTTCAAAACAATAAAGCTGTCAAAGGTCAGAGGTCATTAATGAAAAGCTGTCAATGCAAATGGTCAAAGGACAGTTAAAATAAAAAGCTGTCAAGGTCAGAGGTCAGTTAATGAAAATGCTGTCAGCTTCAGAGGTCAGTTAATGAAAAGCTGTCAGCAGGTCAGAGGTCTTGCTGAAAAGATGTCAGCAGGTCAGAGGTCAGTTAATGAAAAGCTGTCAGCAGGTCAGAGGTCAGTTAATGAAAACTGTCAGCCGCCAGATTTAGTTAATGAAAAGCTGTCAGCAGGTCAGAGGTCAGTTAATAAACAAGTGTCAACATCAAACAGTTAAACTGAAAAAATGTCAGCAGGTCAGAGGTCAGTTAATGAAATGCTGTCAGCAGGTCAGAGGTCAGTTAATGAAAAGCTGTCAGCCGGCCAGAGGTCAGTTAATGAAAAGCTGTCAGCAGGTCAGAGGTCAGTTAATGAAAAGCTGTCACAGGTCAGAGGTCAGTTAATGAAAAGCTGTCAGCCGGCCAGAGGTCAGTTAATGAAAAGCTGTCAGCAGGTCAGAGGTCAGTTAATGAAAAGCTGTCAGCCGGCCAGAGGTCAGTTAATGAAAAGCTGTCAGCAGGTCAGAGGTCAGTTAATGAAAAGCTGTCAGCAGGTCAGAGGTCAGTTAATGAAAAGCTGTCACCGGTCAGAGGTTAATGAAAAGCTGTCAGCAGGTCAGAGGTCAGTTAATGAAAAGCTGTCAGCAGGTCAGAGGTCAGTTAATGAAAAGCTGTCAGCAGGTCAGAGGTCAGTTAATGAAAAGCTGTCAGCAGGTCAGAGGTCAGTTAATGAAAAGCTGTCAGCCGGCCAGAGGTTAATGAAAAGCTGTCAGCAGGTCAGAGGTCAGTTAATGAAAAGCTGTCAGCCGGCCAGAGGTTAATGAAAAGCTGTCAGCCGGCCAGGTCAGTTAATGAAAAGCTGTCAGCCGGCCAGAGGTTAATGAAAAGCTGTCAGCAGGTCAGAGGTCAGTTAATGAAAAGCTGTCAGCCGGCCAGAGACATCAGAGAAAGCAGAGTGACTCTTCCTTATTTCATAACAGATTGTTGAAGTTTTTCAAAAGACAAACACCCAGTTCCTCTGGAACAATCTGTCCAATCAAAACCCCTCTCTTCTGTCCTGTTCATGACATCAGCAGGGGAAGTGTGTTGGATGGACAGAGGAGGGGATTACAGACTGGCTGACTGGCTGACTGGCTGACTGGCTGACTGACTGGCTGACTGGCTGACTGGCTGACTGACTGGTTGACTGGCTGACTGGCTGACTGGCTGGTTGACTGGCTGACTGGCTGACTGGCTGGTTGACTGGCTGACTGGCTGACTGACTGGCTGACTGGCTGGTTGACTGGCTGACTGGCTGACTGACTGGCTGACTGGCTGGTTGACTGGCTGACTGGCTGACTGGCTGGTTGACTGGCTGACTGGCTGACTGGTTGACTGGCTGGCTGACTGGCTGACTGGCTGACTGGACTGACTGACTGACTGGCTGACTGGCTGACTGGCTGACTGACTGACTGACTGACTGACTGACTGACTGACTGGCTGACTGACTGGCTGACTGACTGGCTGGTTGACTGGCTGACTGACTGATTGACTGGTTGACTGACTGGTTGACTGGTTGACTGACTGGTTGACTGGCTGACTGGCTGACTGACTGGCTGACTGGCTGACTGGCTGACTGACTGACTGACTGGCTGGTTGACTGGCTGACTGGCTGACTGGCTGACTGACTGACTGACTGACTGGTTGACTGACTGGTTGACTGGCTGACTGGCTGGTTGACTGGCTGACTGGCTGACTGACTGACTGACTGACTGGCTGGTTGACTGGCTGACTGACTGACTGGCTGACTGGCTGGCTGACTGACTGGCTGACTGGCTGACTGGCTGACTGACTGACTGACTGACTGACTGACTGGCTGACTGACTGGCTGACTGACTGGCTGGTTGACTGGCTGACTGACTGATTGACTGGTTGACTGACTGGTTGACTGGTTGACTGGCTGACTGACTGACTGGCTGGTTGACTGGCTGACTGACTGGTTGACTGGCTGACTGGCTGACTGACTGGCTGGTTGACTGGCTGACTGGCTGACTGACTGGCTAACTGACTGGCTGACTGACTGACTGGCTGACTGGCTGACTGGCTGACTGACTGACTGACTGGCTGGTTGACTGGCTGACTGACTGGTTGACTGGCTGACTGGCTGACTGACTGGCTGGTTGACTGGCTGACTGGCTGACTGACTGGCTAACTGACTGGCTGACTGGCTGACTGACTGACTGGCTGACTGACTGACTGACTGGCTGGTTGACTGGCTGACTGACTGACTGACTGGCTGACTGAATGGTTGACTGGTTGACTGGCTGACTGACTGACTGGTTGACTGGCTGACTGGCTGACTGACTGACTGACTGGCTGACTGGTTGACTGGCTGACTGACTGACTGGTTGACTGGTTGACTGGCTGACTGACTGACTGGCTGACTGGCTGGTTGACTGGCTGACTGACTGACTGACTGACTGGCTGGCTGACTGGCTGACTGACTGGCTGGTTGACTGGCTGACTGGCTGACTGGCTGACTGACTGACTGACTGACTGGCTGGTTGACTGGCTGACTGACTGGCTGACTGACTGACTGGCTGACTGGCTGACTGACTGGCTGACTGAATGGTTGACTGGTTGACTGGCTGACTGACTGACTGACTGACTGGCTGGTTGACTGGCTGACTGACTGACTGGCTGGTTGACTGGCTGACTGGCTGACTGACTGACTGGCTGGTTGACTGGCTGACTGACTGACTGACTGGCTGACTGGCTGACTGACTGACTGACTGGCTGACTGAATGGTTGACTGGTTGACTGGCTGACTGGCTGACTGACTGACTGACTGACTGACTGGCTGGTTGACTGGCTGACTGACTGACTGGCTGGTTGACTGGCTGACTGGCTGACTGACTGACTGACTGACTGACTGGCTGGTTGACTGGCTGACTGACTGACTGACTGACTGACTGACTGACTGGCTGACTGGCTGACTGACTGACTGGCTGACTGAATGGTTGACTGGTTGACTGGCTGACTGACTGACTGACTGACTGGCTGGTTGACTGGCTGACTGACTGACTGGCTGGTTGACTGGCTGACTGGCTGACTGACTGACTGGCTGACTGAATGGTTGACTGGCTGACTGACTGACTGACTGGTTGACTGGCTGACTGGCTGACTGACTGACTGGCTGGTTGACTGGCTGACTGGCTGACTGACTGACTGACTGGCTGACTGGCTGACTGACTGGCTGACTGAATGGTTGACTGGCTGACTGGCTGACTGACTGATTGACTGGTTGACTGGCTGACTGGCTGACTGACTGACTGGTTGACTGGCTGACTGGCTGACTGACTGACTGGCTGGTTGACTGGCTGACTGGCTGACTGACTGGTTGACTGGCTGACTGGCTGACTGACTGACTGACTCATTGACTGGCTGACTGGATCACTGACTGACTGACTGACTGGCTGGTTGACTGACTGACTGGCTGACTGACTGACTGACTGACTGGCTGACTGACTGACTGGCTGACTGACTGACTGGCTGACTGAATGGTTGACTGGCTGACTGGCTGACTGACTGGTTGACTGGCTGACTGGCTGACTGACTGACTGACTGGCTGGTTGACTGGCTGACTGGCTGACTGACTGACTGACTGGCTGACTGGCTGACTGACTGGCTGACTGGCTGACTGACTGACTGGCTGACTGAATGGTTGACTGGCTGACTGGCTGACTGACTAACTGACTGGCTGACTGGCTGACTGACTGGCTGGTTGACTGGCTGACTGGCTGACTGACTGACTGACTGGCTGACTGAATGGTTGACTGGCTGACTGACTGACTGACTGACTGGCTGGCTGACTGGCTGGCTGGTTGACTGGCTGACTGACTGACTGAATGGTTGACTGACTGACTGACTGGCTGACTGACTGACTGACTGGCTGGCTGACTGACTGGCTGGTTGACTGGCTGACTGGCTGACTGACTGAATGACTGGCTGACTGAATGGTTGACTGGCTGACTGACTGACTGACTGAATGGTTGACTGGCTGATTGGCTGACTGACTGACTGGCTGACTGAATGGTTGACTGGCTGACTGACTGACTGACTGACTGGCTGGCTGACTGGCTGGCTAACTGACTAGCTGACTGGCTGACTGGCTGACTGGCTGGCTGACTGGCTGACTGGCTGACTGGCTGACTGACTGGCTGACTGGCTGACTGGCTGACTGGCTGATGGATGACTGACTGGCTGACTGACTGACTGGCTGACTGGCTGACTGGCTGACTGGCTGACTGACTGGCTGATGGTTGACTGACTGACTGGCTGACTGGCTGACTGGCGATTGGTTGACTGACTGACTGACTGACTGACTGACTGGCTGACTGGCTGACTGACTGACTGGTGGACTGGCTGATGGTTGACTGCCTGACTGACTGACTGACTGACTGACTGGCTGACTGGCTGGCTGACTGACTGGTTTACTGATTGGCTGGCTGACTGACTGACTGAGTCAGCATCACATCCCAGCATCCCAAATGGCATTCCCTATATAGCAGACTACTTTAGACCAGAGCCCTATGACACCCTATTCCCTATATAGTGCACTACTTTAGACCAGAGCCCTATGGCACCCTATTCCCTATATAGTGCACTACTTTAGACCAGAGCCCTATGGCACCCTATTCCCTATATAGTGCACTACTTTAGACCAGAGCCCTATGGCGCCCTATTCCCAATATACAGTGGGGCAAAAAAGTATTTAGTCTGTAGAGAGAGAGAGGCCTGTAATTTTCATCATAGGTACACTTCAAAAATGAGAAAAAATATTTCTAGAAAATCACATTGTAGGAATTTTAATGAATTTATTTGCATCGGAGCTAGAAACACAAGTATTTCACTACACCTGCAATAACATCTGCTAACCATGTGTATGTGACCAATAACATCTGCTTACCATGTGACCAATAACATCTGCAAACCATGTGACCAATAACATCTGCTAACCATGTGTATGTGACCAATAACATCTGCTAACCATGTGACCAATAACATCTGCTAACCATGTGACCAATAACATCTGCTAACCATGTGACCAATAACATCTGCTAACCATGTGACCAATAACATCTGCTAACCATGTGACCAATAACATCTGCTAACCATGTGACCAATAACATCTGCTAACCATGTGACCAATAACATCTGCTAACCATGTGACCAATAACATCTGCTAACCATGTGACCAATAACATCTGCTAACCATGTGACCAATAACATCTGCTAACCATGTGACCAATAACATCTGCTAACCATGTGACCAATAACATCTGCTAACCATGTGACCAATAACATCTGCTAACCATGTGACCAATAACATCTGCTAACCATGTGACCAATAACATCTGCTAACCATGTGACCAATAACATCTGCTAACCATGTGACCAATAACATCTGCTAACCATGTGACCAATAACATCTGCTAACCATGTGACCAATAACATCTGCTAACCATGTGACCAATAACATCTGCTAACCATGTGTATGTGACCAATAACATCTGCTAACCATGTGACCAATAACATCTGCTAACCATGTGACCAATAACATCTACTAACCATGTGACCAATAACATCTGCTAACCATGTGTATGTGACCAATAACATCTGCTAACCATGTGACCAATAACATCTGCTAACCATGTGACCATTAACATCTGCTAACCATGTGACCAATAACATCTGCTAACCATGTGACCATTAACATCTGCTAACCATGTGACCATTAACATCTGCTAACCATGTGACCATTAACATCTGCTAACCATGTGACCATTAACATCTGCTAACCATGTGACCATTAACATCTGCTAACCAT
>NW_025745786.1:47500-67500 GCF_021184085.1 Oncorhynchus gorbuscha | reverse complement strand
CTCTCCTCTCCTCTCCTCTCCTCTCCTCTCCTCTCCTCTCCCAGTGCAGTCAGACTGACTGTCTCTATTAAAGTATGGGGATTCTAGTGGGGGGGATATAGGTAGCACACAGGACGACATTTTTCTCTGTTCAGATCATTTCCTTATTCATTTCTAGCCAAATGTAAAATGTTCCTGTTTTTATTTATTTCAATTAATAGAGTGAGTTAGGTCTGCTCTATACCAAATTAGCATACCCCCTGAGTCCCTTCCCTGTTTCACACCTGGTAGTGTGGTGGATGGGATGACCAGCTCTCTGTAACCTAGAGGACAACCAGTGGGTCCATCTCCTCTATACCACCCACCTGGTAGTGTGGTGGATGGGACTACCAGCTCTCTGTAACCTAGAGGACAACCAGTGGGTCCATCTCCTCTATACCACCCACCTGGTAGTGTGGTGGATGGGATTACCAGCTCTCTGTAACCTAGAGGACAACCAGTGGGTCCATCTCCTCTATACCTGTCATGCAGGTGAAAGAGGACCCAAAAGCGACTTGGCGAAAACAGAGTCTTTAATCCAGTAAAGTAAATACAAACAAAAAACACAACTTTCACTCGAAATGACGAGGACAAACTGGAGACTCGATCTTGAACAGCAGGAGAACAGCAGGTTGCCTCGGGAAGGCACTTGAACCAGACAGACTCAGACACCTGCTCACCACGCAGCATCTGAGGAAAACACGACACGACAGGGCGATACACAAACACAGCACGGTGAATTCTAGACAAGGAACCGACAGGACAGGAACGGAACACAAAGGAAGAAATAGGGACTCTAATCAGGGGAAAGGATCGGGAACAGGTGTGGGAAGACTAAATGATTGATTAGGGGAATAGGAACAGCTGGGAGCAGGAACGGAACGATAGAGAGAAGAGAGAGCGAGAGAGTGAGAGAGGGAGGGGGAGAGAGAGGGATAGAAAGAGGGAAAGAACCTAATAAGACCAGCAGAGGGAAACGAATAGAATGGGAAGCACAGGGACAAGACAAGATAATAAATGACAAAACATGACAGTACCCCCCCACTCACCGAGCGCCTCCTGGCGCACTCGAGGAGGAACCCTGGCGGCAACGGAGGAAATCATCAATGAGTGAACGGTCCAGCACGTCCCCGAGACGGAACCCAACTCCTCTCCTCAGGACCGTAACCCTCCCAATCCACTAAGTATTGGTGACCCCGTCCCCGAGAACGCATGTCCATGATCTTATGTACCTTGTAAATAGGTGCGCTCGACAAGGACGGGAGGGGGGAGGGAAGACGAACGGGGTGCGAAGAAAGGGCTTGACACAGGAGACATGGAAGACAGGATGGACGCGACGAAGATGTCGCGGAAGAAGCAGTCGCACAGCGACAGGATTGACGACCTGGGAGACACGGAACGGACCAATGAACCGCGGAGTCAACTTACGAGAAGCTGTCGTAAGAGGAAGGTTGCGAGTGGAAAGCCACACTCTCTGGCCGCAACAATCCCTTGGACTCTTAATCCTGCGTTTATTGGCGGCTCTCACAGTCTGTGCCCTGTAACGGCAAAGTGCAGACCTCACCCTCCTCCAGGTGCGCTCACAACGTTGGACAAACGCTTGAGCGGAGGGAACGCTGGACTCGGCAAGCTGGGATGAGAACAGAGGAGGCTGGTAACCCAGACTACTCTGAAACGGAGATAACCTGGTAGCAGACGAAGGAAGCGAATTGTGAGCGTATTCTGCCCAGGGGAGCTGTTCTGCCCAAGACGCAGGGTTTCTGAAAGAAAGGCTGCGTAGTATGCGACCAATCGTCTGATTGGCCCTCTCTGCTTGACCGTTAGACTGGGGATGAAACCCGGAAGAGAGACTGACGGACGCACCAATCAAACGACAGAACTCCCTCCAAAACTGTGACGTGAATTGCGGGCCTCTGTCTGAAACGGCGTCTAACGGGAGGCCATGAATTCTGAATACATTCTCGATAATGATTTGTGCCGTCTCCTTAGCGGAAGGAAGTTTAGCGAGGGGAATGAAATGTGCCGCCTTAGAGAACCTATCGACAACCGTAAGAATCACAGTCTTCCCCGCAGACAAAGGCAGACCGGTAATGAAGTCTAGGGCGATGTGAGACCATGGTCGAGAAGGAATGGGGAGCGGTCTGAGACGACCGGCAGGAGGAGAGTTACCCGACTTAGTCTGCGCGCAGTCCGAACAAGCAGCCACGAAACGGCGCGTGTCACGCTCCTGAGTCGGCCACCAAAAGCGCTGGCGAATAGACGCAAGAGTGCCTCGAACACCGGGATGACCAGCTAACTTGGCAGAGTGAGCCCACTGAAGAACAGCCAGACGAGTGGAAACAGGAACGAAAAGGAGGTTACTAGGACAAGCGCGCGGCGACGCAGTGTGCGTGAGTGCTTGCTTAACCTGTCTTTCAATTCCCCAGACTGTTAACCCGACAACACGCCCATAAGGAAGAATCCCTCGGGATCAGTAGAAGCCACAGAAGAACTAAACAGACGGGATAAGGCATCAGGCTTGGTGTTCTTGCTACCCGGACGGTAAGAAATCACAAACTCGAAACGAGCGAAAAACAACGCCCAACGAGCTTGACGGGCATTAAGTCGTTTGGCAGAACGGATGTACTCAAGGTTCTTATGGTCTGTCCAAACGACAAAAGGAACGGTCGCCCCCTCCAACCACTGTCGCCATTCGCCTAGGGCTAAGCGGATGGCGAGCAGTTCACGGTTACCCACATCATAGTTGCGCTCAGATGGCGACAGGCGATGAGAAAAATAAGCGCAAGGATGAACTTTATCGTCAGACTGGAAGCGCTGGGATAGAATGGCTCCCACGCCTACCTCTGAAGCGTCAACCTCGACAATGAATTGTCTAGTGACGTCAGAGTAACGAGGATAGGAGCGGACGTAAAACGTTCTTTTAGAAGATCAAAAGCTCCCTGGGCGGAACCGGACCACTTAAAACACGTCTTGACAGAAGTAAGAGCTGTGAGAGGGGCAGCAACTTGACCGAAATTACGAATGAAACGCCGATAGAAATTAGCGAAACCTAAAAGCGCTGCAACTCGACACGTGACCTTGGAACGGGCCAATCACTGACAGCTTGGACCTTAGCGGAATCCATCTGAATGCCTTCAGCGGAAATAACGGAACCGAGAAAAGTAACGGAGGAGACATGAAAAGAGCACTTCTCAGACTTACGTAGAGACAATTCTCTAAAAGGCGCTGTAGAACACGTCGAACGTGCTGAACATGAATCTCGAGTGACGGAGAAAAAATCAGGATATCGTCAAGATAGACAAAAACAAAGATGTTCAGCATGTCTCTCAGAACATCATTAACTAATGCCTGAAAAACAGCTGGCGCATTGGCGAGACCAAACGGCAGAACCCGGTACTCAAAATGCCCTAACGGAGTGTTAAACGCCGTTTTCCACTCGTCCCCTCTCTGATGCGCACGAGATGGTAAGCGTTACGAAGGTCCAACTTAGTAAAGCACCTGGCTCCCTGCAGAATCTCGAAGGCTGATGACATAAGGGGAAGCGGATAACGATTCTTAACCGTTATGTCATTCAGCCCTCGATAATCCACGCAGGGGCGCAGAGTACCGTCCTTCTTCTTAACAAAAAGAACCCCGCCCCGGCCGGAGAGGAAGAAGGCACTATGGTACCGGCGTCAAGAGACACAGACAAATAATCCTCGAGAGCCTTACGTTCGGGAGCCGACAGAGAGTATAGTCTACCCCGAGGAGGAGTGGTCCCCGGAAGGAGATCAATACTACAATCATACGACCGGTGAGGAGGAAGGGAGTTGGCTCGGGACCGACTGAAGACCGTGCGCAGATCATGATATTCCTCCGGCACTCCTGTCAAATCGCCAGGTTCCTCCTGAGAAGTAGGGACAGAAGAAACGGGAGGGATGGCAGACATTAAACACTTCACATGACAAGAAACGTTCCAGGATAGGATAGAATTACTAGACCAATTAATAGAAGGATTATGACATACTAGCCAGGGATGACCCAAAACAACAGGTGTAAACGGTGAACGAAAAATCAAAAAAGAAATAGTCTCACTGTGGTTACCAGATACTGTGAGGGTTAAAGGTAGTGTCTCAAATCTGATACTGGGAAGATGACTACCATCTAAGGCGAACATGGGCGTAGGCTTCTCTAACTCTCTGAAAGGAATGTCATGTTTCCGAACCCATGCTTCGTCCATGAAACAACCCTCAGCCCCAGAGTCTATCAAGGCACTACATGTAGCACCCGAACCGGTCCAGCGTAGATGGACCGACAAAGTAGTACAGGATTTTGATGGAGAGACTTGAGTAGTTGCGCTCACCTGTAGCCCTCCGCTTACAGATGAGCTCTGGCTTTTACTGGACATGAATTAACAAAATGTCCAGCAACTCCGCAATAGAGGCACAGGCGGTTGGTGATCCTCCGTTCCCTCTCCTTAGTCGAGATGCGAATCCCTCCCAGCTGCATGGGCTCAGACTCTGAGCCAGAGGAGGGAGATGGTTGCGATGCGGAGCAGGGAAACACCGTTGATGCGAGCTCTCTTCCACGAGCCCGGTGACGAAGATCTACCCGTCGTTCTATGCGGATGGCGAGAGCAATCAAAGAGTCCACATCTGAAGGAACCTCCCGGGAGAGAATCTCATCCTTAACCACTGCGTGGAGTCCCTCCAGAAAACGAGCGAGCAGCGCCGGCTCGTTCCACTCACTAGAGGCAGCAAGAGTGCGAAACTCAATAGAATAATCCGTTATGGACCGTTCACCTTGGCATAAGGAAGCCAGGGCCCTAGAAGCCTCCCTACCAAAAACTGAACGGTCAAAAACCCGAATCATCTCCTCTTTAAAGTTCTGGAACTTGTTAGAGCAATCAGCCCTTGCCTCCCAGATAGCTGTGCCCCATTCTCGAGCCCGGCCAGTAAGGAGTGAAATGACGTAAGCAACCCGAGCTCTCTCTCTAGAGTATGTGTTGGGTTGGAGAGAGAACACAATCTCACACTGCGTGAGAAAGGAGCGGCACTCAGTGGGCTGCCCGGAGTAGCAAGGTGGGTTATTAACCCTAGGTTCTGGAGGCTCGGCAGGCCAGGAAGTAACAGGTGGCACGAGACGTAGACTCTGGAACTGTCCAGAGAGGTCGGAAACCTGAGCGGCCAGGTTCTCCACGGCATGGCGAGCAGCAGACAATTCCTGCTCGTGTCTGCCGAGCATGGCTCCTTGGATCTCGACGGCAGTGTAACGAGCGTCTGAAGTCGCTGGGTCCATTCCTTGGTCGGTTCCTTCTGTCATGCAGGTGAAAGAGGACCCAAAAGCGACTTGGCGAAAACAGAGTCTTTAATCCAGTAAAGTAAATACAAACAAAAAAACACAACTTTCACTCGAAATGACGAGGACAAACTGGAGACTCGATCTTGAACAGCAGGAGAACAGCAGGTTGCCTCGGGAAGGCACTTGAACCAGACAGACTCAGACACCTGCTCACCACGCAGCATCTGAGGAAAACACGACACGACAGGGCGATACACAAACACAGCACGGTGAATTCTAGACAAGGAACCGACAGGACAGGAACGGAACACAAAGGAAGAAATAGGGACTCTAATCAGGGGAAAGGATCGGGAACAGGTGTGGGAAGACTAAATGATTGATTAGGGGAATAGGAACAGCTGGGAGCAGGAACGGAACGATAGAGAGAAGAGAGAGCGAGAGAGTGAGAGAGGGAGGGGGAGAGAGAGGGATAGAAAGAGGGAAAGAACCTAATAAGACCAGCAGAGGGAAATGAATAGAATGGGAAGCACAGGGACAAGACAAGATAATAAATGACAAAACATGACAATACCACCCACCTGGTAGTGTGGTGGATGGGACTACCAGCTCTCTGTAACCTAGAGGACAACCAGTGGGTCCATCTCCTCTATACCACCCACCTGGTAGTGTGGTGGATGGGACTACCAGCCCTCTGTAACCTAGAGGGCAACCAGTGGGTCCATCTCCTCTATACCACCCACCTGGTAGTGTGGTGGATGGGACTACCAGCTCTCTGTAACCTAGAGGACAACCAGTGGGTCCATCTCCTCTATACCATGTTTCTTGCAGGATGATAATGTCTGTATTTCTGATTTCTTTGGTGAAGTCCAGGTTCCTGCTCTTCAGGCCAAAGGCAGATGACCTCAGGCCTTGGATATTCCAGGATGAGATAGTGAAGGCTTTGTGTTCCATAAAGTGTCCAATGTTGTTGGTCGTGTGGTTTGGCCTCAGACCAGTAAGTGTGAGCAGAGCCTGCTGAGCATCTGGTACATGCCATTGGCTTGGGCGAGTGTGAGAGTGGGGGTTGGGCCTGTTTGGCCCGCTCACTGCCTGGGCGTATGTGTGGCTTCCATGTTGAGGCCCTCTTCGCGGGTTGGGGTCCATGGGGTGGGCAGGAGTGGCATAGGCCTGATCTGAGGGGGCCTAAATGGGGTGTGGGCATGGTTGACGTGGGGGGGAGGTGTTGATTGGTTGGGGTGGGGGTGTGGATGTGTCTGGGGGTGCTGTGGTCTGGATATAGGTCCTCTCGGCCTGGTCATAGAGGCTGTTCAAGTCCAGGGTAGAGTGGTGGACCAGGTAGAGTGGTGGACCAGGTAGAGTGGTGGGCCAGGTAGAGTGGTGGGCCAGGTAGAGTGGTGGACCAGGTGCAGTGGTGGACCAGGTAGACTGGTGGACCAGGTAGAGTGGTGGACCAGGTAGAGTGGTGGACCAGGTAGACTGGTGGACCAGGTAGAATGGTGGGCCAGGTAGACTGGTGGACCAGGTAGACTGGTGGACCAGGTAGACTGGTGGACCAGGTAGAGTGGTGGACCAGGTAGACTGGTGGACCAGGTAGAATGGTGGGCCAGGTAGACTGGTGGACCAGGTAGACTGGTGGACCAGGTAGACTGGTGGACCAGGTAGACTGGTGGACCAGGTAGAGTGGTGGACCAGGTGCAGTGGTGGACCAGGTAGACTGGTGGACCAGGTAGAGTGGTGGACCAGGTAGAGTGGTGGGCCAGGTAGAGTGGTGGGCCAGGTAGAGTGGTGGACCAGGTGCAGTGGTGGACCAGGTAGACTGGTGGACCAGGTAGACTGGTGGACCAGGTAGAGTGGTGGACCAGGTAGAGTGGTGGACCAGGTAGACTGGTGGACCAGGTAGAATGGTGGGCCAGGTAGACTGGTGGACCAGGTAGACTGGTGGACCAGGTAGACTGGTGGACCAGGTAGAGTGGTGGACCAGGTAGACTGGTGGACCAGGTAGAATGGTGGGCCAGGTAGACTGGTGGACTAGGTAGACTGGTGGACCAGGTAGACTGGTGGGTCAGGTAGAGTGGTGGACCAGGTAGAGTGGTGGACCAGGTAGAGTGGTGGACCAGGTAGAGTGGTGGACCAGGTAACATCTAACTATAACCCCTACCCTGTATGGTCTCCCTCTCCTCTCCTCTCCTCTCCTCTCCTCTCCTCTCCTCTCCTCTCCTCTCCTCTCCTCTCCTCTCCTCTCCTCTCCTCTCCTCTCCTCTCCTCCCTCTAGCCATACCCTTACCCTGTAGGGTCTCCCTTTCCTCTCCTCTAACCATAGTCCCTACCCTGTAGGGTCTCCCTCTACTCTCCTCTCCTCTAACCATAATCCCTACCCTGTAGGGTCTCCCTCTCCTCTCCTCTCCTCTCCTCTCCTCTCCTCTCCTCTCCTCTCCTCTCCTCTCCTCTCCTCTCCTCTCCTCTCCTCTCCTCTCCTCTCCTCTCCTCTCCTCTCCTCTCCTCTCCTCTCCTCTCCTCTAACCATAACCCCTACCCTGTAGGGTCTCCCTCTCCTCTCCTCTAACCATAATCCCTACCCTGTAGGGTCTCCCTCTCCTCTCCTCTCCTCTCCTCTCCTCTCCTCTCCTCTCCTCTCCTCTCCTCTCCTCTCCTCTCCTCTCCTCTAGCCATACCCTTACCCTGTAGGGTCTCCCTCTCCTCTCCTCTAACCAGGTTCTGGGGGCTGGAATAGATTATTTTATACTTTGAGAGAACAGATTGTGATAATCTTAACTTCCTGTCCTCTTAACCCTTCCCGTAACCCCACGCCCCTTCTCTCCTGGTAAAACCGCTGCCTATCCTCTGTAACTGGTGTTGGGGGGGTGTATTTTAGATCGCAGGGCCCTAACCGCCGATCTGACCACTTCTGCTCTGTGGGCCTGGCGGCAGGCTGCTGCAGGCGTTGGAGCCCCATCCAGAGGGCTCCTATCTGGGGGAGACAGGGTGGCACCGACACCACAGCGGTCGGATGTCCACCACACTATCCGATGTCACCCTTATCATAGGCTCTATCTAAACCATAACCACACTGCTATCTCCACCCCCCACCCCCCCTGCAGACACCCCGTCCTCACCTCCCCTTTCCCCCTCTCTCCCTGCTTCCTCCCCTCCCCTTTCCCTCTCTCTCCCTGCCTCCTCCCCTCCCCTTTCCCCCTCTCTCCCTGCCTCCTCCCCTCCCCTTTCCCCCTCTCTCCCTGCCTCCTCCCCTTCCATTTCTCTCTCCCTCCCTCCCTGCTTCCTCCCCTTCCCTCCCTCCCTGCTTCCTCCCCTTCCCTCTCTCTCTCCCTGCCTCCTCCCCTTCCCTTTCTCTCTCCCTGCCTCCCCCCTTCCCTCCCTCTCTCCCTGCCTCCTCCCCTTCCCTCCCTCTCTCCCTCCCTCCTCCCCTTCCCTCCCTCTCTCCCTGCCTCCTCCCCTTCCCTGCCTCCTCCCCTTCCCTTTCTCTCTCCCTGCCTCCTCCCCTTCCCTTTCTCTCTCCCTCTCTCCCTGTCTCCTCCCCTTCCCTTTCCCCCTCCTCCTCCCTCCCTCTCTCCTTGCTTCCTCCTCCCTAGTCCCAATCCCTCCCTCCTCCCTCCTCCTCCCTATTCCTAATCCCTCCCTCCTCCCACCTCCTCTCTGGTCCCACCCCTCCTTAGTCCTACCTCCTCCCTAGTCCCACCTCCTTCCACCTACCACCCTCCCTCCTCCCACCCCCCTAGTCCCAACCCTTCTCTAGTCCCACCTCCTCCCTAGTCCCAACCCCTCCCTCCTCCTCCCTAGTCCTAATCCCTCCCTCCTCCCACCTCCTCTCTGGTCCCACCCCCTCCCTAGTCCCACCTCCTCCCCCTCCAACGCCTCCCTAGTTCCACTTCCTCCATAGTCCCACCTCCTCCCTAGTCCCAACCCCTCCCTAGTCCCACCTCCTCCCTAGTCCCACCTCCTCCCTAGTCCCAACCCCTCCATCCTCCAACACCTCCCTAGTCCCAAACCCTCCCTAGTCCCACCCCCTCCCTAAACCCACCTCCTCCCTAGTCCCAACCCCTCTCTAGTCCCACCTCCTCCCTAGTCCCACCTCCTCCCTAGTCCCAACCCCTCCCTCCTCCAACGCCTCCCTAGTCCCAAACCCTCCCTAGTCCCACCCCCTCCCTAAACCCACCTCCTCCCTATTCCCAAACCCTCCCTAGTCCCAACCCCTCCATAGTCCCACCTCCTCCATAGTCCCACCTCCTCCCTAGTCCCAACCCCTCCCTAGTCCCACCTCCTCCCTAGTCCCTCCTCCTCCCTAGTCCCACCTCCTCCCTAGTCCCACCTCCTCCCTCGTCCCAAACCCTTATAATGTGCATAGCTGTCATCAAGGCAAAGGGTGGCTATTTGAAGAATCTCAAATATAAAATATATTTATATTTGTTGAACACTTTGTTGGTTACTACATGATTCCATATGTGTTATTTCATAGTGTTGATGTCTTCACTATTATTCTACAATGTAGAACATAGTACAAATAAAGAAAAACCCCTTGAATGAGTAGGTGTGTCCCAAACTGTTGACAGATAGTGTATATACAAAATTATGTGGACACTCCTTCAAATGAGTGGATTTGGCTTTTTCAGCCACACCCGTTGCTGACAGGTGTATACAATCGAGCACACAGCCAGGCAATCTCCATAGACAAACATTGGCAGTAGAATGGGCCTTACTGAATAGCTTAGTGACTTTCAATGTGGCAGTTCATCAACTTTCTGCCCTGCTAGAGCTGCCCCAGTCAACTGTAAATGCTGATATTGTGAAGTGGAAATGTCTAGGCCCAACAACGGCTCACCTGCAAAGTGAAGTTCCACACAAGCTCACAGAACGGGACTGACCGAGTGCTGAAGCGAATTGTCTGTCCTCGGTTTACAACACTCCGGTGCCTCTGGAAGCAACGTCAAGCACAATAACTGTTCGTCGAGAGCTTCAGGAAATGGGTTTCCGTGGCCGAGCAGCCGCACACAAGCCTAAGATCACCATGCACAATGCCAAGCGTCTGCTGGAGTGGTGTAAAGCTCACCGCTATTGGACTCTGGAGCAGTGGAAACACGTTCTCTGGAGTGATGTAAAGCTCAGCCCCATTGGACTCTGGAGCAGTGGAAACACGTTCTCTGGAGTGATGTAAAGCTCAGCCCCATTGGACTCTGGAGCAGTGGAAACACGTTCTCTGGAGTGATGTAAAGCTCAGCTCCATTGGACTCTGGAGCAGTGGAAACACGTTCTCTGGAGTGATGAATCACGCTTCACTATCCAGCTGTACAACAAAAAAAATCTGGGTTTGCCAGGAGAACGCTACCTGCTACGCTACGTTACCTGCTCCTAAGCATAGCGCCAACTGTAAAGTTTGGTGGAGGAGGAATATTGGTCTGGGGATGTTTTTCATGGTTCAGGCCCCTTAGTTCCAGTGAAGGGAAATCTTAACGCTACAGCATACCATGACATTCTAGACAATTCTGTGATTCCAACTTTGTGGCAACAGTTTGAGGAAGGGCCTTTCCTGTTTCAGCATGACAATGCCCCCGTGCACAAAGCGAGGTCCATACAGAAATGATTTGTCGAGATCGGTGTGAAAGAACTTGACTGGCCTGCACAGAGCCCTGACCTCAACCCCATCAAACACCTTTGGGATGAATTGAAATTCCGACTGTGAACCAGGACTAATCGCCCCCAACATCAGTGCCCCGACCTCACTAATGCTCTTGTGGCTGAATCGAAAGCAAGTCCCCTCAGCAATGTTCCAACATCTAGTGGAAATCTTTCCCAGAAAAGTGGAGGCTGTTATAGTAGCAATGGAGGGACCAGATCCATATTAAGGGAGTGAACAGCTCATGGCTGGGTGTGTGGCTGAAGTGCAATAGAGCTTGCGTCATCTGTGGATCTGTTGGGGCGGTATCCTAATTGGACTGGGCCCAGGGTGTCTGGGTTGATAGTGTTGATATGTGTCGTGACCAGCCTTTCAAAGCCCTTCATAATTACAGATGTGAGCGTTTCAGGGCGATAGTCATTTAGGCAGGTTACCTTGGGTTCTTAGGAACAGGGACAATGGTGGTCAGCTTGAAATACGTTGGGATTACAGACTGGGACAATGAGAGATTGAAAATGTCTGTGAAGACATTTGCCAGCTGGTCTGTACAAGCTCTGATAACGAGCCCTGGTATTCCGTCTGGCCCGGCAGCCTTGAGAGTGTTGACCTGTTGAAAAGGCTTACTGCATGCTCTGAGAAGGCGCCCTGGTATTCTGTGGATGTCCTCCTTGTCAGTCCTGGTTGTCCTGTCTGATAATGGGATGGTTGGTCCTAGTTGTCCTCCTGTCTGTTAATGGGATGGTTGGTCCTGGTTGTCCTCCTGTCTGTTAATGGGATGGTTGGTCCTGGTTGTCCTGTCTGTTAATGGGATGGTTGGTCCTGGTTGTCCTGTCTGTTAATGGGATGGTTGGTCCTGGTTGTCCTGTCTGTTAATGGGATGGTTGGTCCTAGTTGTCCTGTCTGTTAATGGGATGGTTGGTCCTGGTTGTCCTGTCTGTTAATGGGATGGTTGGTCCTGGTTGTCCTGTCTGTTAATGGGATGGTTGGTCCTGGTTGTCCTGTCTGTTAATGGGATGGATGGTCCTGGTTGTCCTGTCTGTTAATGGGATGGATGGTCCTGGTTGTCCTCCTGTCTGTTAATGGGATGGTTGGTCCTGGTTGTCCTCCTGTCTGTTAATGGGATGGTTGGTCCTGGTTGTCCTCCTGTCTGTTAATGGGATGGTTGGTCCTGGTTGTCCTCCTGTCTGTTAATGGGATGGTTGGTCCTGGTTGTCCTGTCTGTTAATGGGATGGTTGGTCCTGGTTGTCCTCCTGTCTCTTAATGGGATGGTTGGTCCTGGTTGTCCTCCTGTCTGTTAATGGGATGGTTGGTCCTGGTTGTCCTGTCTGTTAATGGGATGGTTGGTCCTGGTTGTCCTCCTGTCTGTTAATGGGATGGTTGGTCCTGGTTGTCCTCCTGTCTGTTAATGGGATGGATGGTCCTGGTTGTCCTGTCTGTTAATGGGATGGATGGTCCTAGTTGTCCTGTCTGTTAATGGGATGGTTGGTCCTGGTTGTCCTGTCTGTTAATGGGATGGTTGGTCCTGGTTGTCCTGTCTGTTAATGGGATGGTTGGTCCTGGTTGTCCTGTCTGTTAATGGGATGGTTGGTCCTGGTTGTCCTCCTGTCTGTTAATGGGATGGATGGTCCTGGTTGTCCTCCTGTCTGTTAATGGGATGGTTGGTCCTGGTTGTCCTGTCTGTTAATGGGATGGTTGGTCCTGGTTATCCTGTCTGTTAATGGGATGGTTGGTCCTGGTTGTCCTGTCTGTTAATGGGATGGTTGGTCCTGGTTGTCCTGTCTGTTAATGGGATGGTTGGTCCTGGTTGTCCTGTCTGTTAATGGGATGGTTGGTCCTGGTTGTCCTGTCTGTTAATGGGATGGTTGGTCCTGGTTGTCCTGTCTGTTAATGGGATGGTTGGTCCTGGTTGTCCTTCTGTCTGTTAATGGGATGGATGGTCCTGGTTGTCCTGTCTGTTAATGGGATGGATGGTCCTGGTTGTCCTGTCTGTTAATGGTCGTCAGAGTTGATGTCTTGATGTCCTGATTCTGCAGAGCTGCATATTTTATACAAATTTATCTAATTGATTTATGACTCTGTAAATCAGACCTCTCTCTCTCTTTTAGTCCCTGAGCCAAAGGGACAGTAGAGGAGTAATGTGATAGCGACAAACCATAGACCAGGACTGTAAAAAATGCTCTGTTTATAAGTATCTCTAATAGTTACTCTATCACGTTTGTGAGTGCATGTGATTGTGTTCCCGCGCACGTGTACTTATGTGTGTGCATTATCGCGTGTGTTTGTATGCATGATTGTGTGCATTGTGTGCATTGTGTGCATTGTGTGCATTGTGTGCATTGTGTGCATTGTGTGCATTGTGTGCATTGTGTGTATTGTGTGTACTTGTGGACTCGTGTGAGTCTTACGACAGATAGTTGAAATCAAAAGTGTACCAAAGTTCAACGAGAACTGCATGGAGGGTAATGGAATGTCTAAACAATGCTTTCTCTGGGATGCCAAGCCTGAAGGACCTAGCAGGGCCTTGGGTACTACCTAACCCTGGGATGCCAAGCCTGAGGGACCCAGTAGGGCCTTGGTAACTACCTAACCCTGGGATGCCAAGCCTGAGGGACCCAGTAGGGCCTTGGTAACTACCTAACCCTGAGATGCCAAGCCTGAGGGACCCAGTAGGACCTTGGTAACTACTCAACCCTGGGATGCCAAGCCTGAGGGTCCTAGCAGGGCCGTGGTAACTACCCAACCCTGGGATGCCAAGCCTGAGGATCCTAGCAGGGCCTTGGTAACTACTCAACCCTGGGATGCCAAGCCTGAGGGTCCTAGCAGGGCCTTGGTAACTACCTAACCCTGGGATGCCAAGCCTGAGGGTCCCAGTAGGGCCTTGGTAACTACCTAACCCTGGGATGGAAAGCCTGAGGGACCCAGTAGGGCCTTGGTAACTACCTAACCCTGGGATGCCAAGCCTGAGGGACCCAGTAGGGCCTTGGTAACTACCTAACCCTGGGATGCCAAGCCTGAGAGACCCAGTAGGGCCTTGGTAACTACCTAACCCTGGGATGACAAGCCTGAGGGTCCCAGTAGGGCCTTGGTAACTACCTAACCCTGGGATGGAAAGCCTGAGGGACCCAGTAGGGCCTTGGTAACTACCTAACCCTGGGATGCCAAGCCTGAGGGACCCAGTAGGGCCTTGGTAACTACCTAACCCTGGGATGCCAAGCCTGAGGGACCCAGTAGGGCCTTGGTAACTACCTAACCCTGGGATGCCAAGCCTGAGGGACCCAGTAGGGCCTTGGAAACTACCCAACCCTGGGATGCCAAGCCTGAGGGACCCAGTAGGGCCTTGGTAACTACCTAACCCTGGGATGCCAAGCCTGAGGGACCCAGTAGGGCCTTGGTAACTACCTAACCCTGGGATGCCAAGCCTGAGGGACCCAGTAGGGCCTTGGTAACTACCTAACCCTGGGATGCCAAGCCTGAGGGACCCAGTAGGGCCTTGGTAACTACCCAACCCTGGGATGCCAAGCCTGAGGGACCCAGTAGGGCCTTGGAAACTACCTAGGGGGGGGGGGTGATGGGGGTGATGGGGGTAGAGAAACTACCGCTCCCATTGTTTTCAGCATTTAAAACCAACACCCCCCCCCCATCTACTGTTGTGACTACCTGGACCTACCGTTTGGTTTAGAAGTACTGAAACCAAACCGTAGGATTTGAATGAAAAGTATTTTAATAAACTACGTGATAAAAGGTGACGGTAAAGAACCGTTCATCATTTCAAATAGTCTTACATGTCGTATTAAAAACATATACACACTTTCAATTGGTCAGGGGCCAGACAGGATGCCTGAGAAGGAACACAGTTTAAACAATGTAGGCTATATTATACACAGAAATACATTGTGTTGCATATGTGAGTGAAACACACTAGGCTGGTAGGGATTCAGCATTGAAAAAACATTTAATTGGATTAAATCATTATAGTCCATAATTGCACATATACAGTAGGCTGTGACTGACTTAGAATGAAATAAGCCTTATTCAGCTCAGTCTACAGTGCCTTTGAGTTCATTTTTAGAAACACCAGTTTTGGCCAGAGTCTGTGGCTTCAGGCTCATGTAACGGTGCCTGGAGAGCAGCCCAGCAAGGGGAGAATATCCTCTCTGCACTTGCAGAGCCACTAGGGATGCTAAACCCCCGTCGGGTCACTCTAGCCAGGTTGGGCAGGGATGCTAAATCCCCGTCGGGTCACTCTAGCCAGGTTGGGCAGGGATGCTAAATCCCCGTCGGGTCACTCTAGCCAGGTTGGGCAGGGATGCTAAATCCCCGTCGGGTCACTCTAGCCAGGTTGGGCAGGGATGCTAAACCCCCGTCGGGTCACTCTAGCCAGGTTGGGCAGGGATGCTAAATCCCCGTCGGTTCACTCTTGCCAGGTTGGGCAGGGATGCTAAATCCCCGTCGGTTCACTCTAGCCAGGTTGGGCAGGGATGCTAAATCCCCGTCGGGTCACTCTTGCCAGGTTGGGCAGGGATGCTAAATCCCCATCGGGTCACTCTTGCCAGGCTGGGCAGGGATGCTAAACCTGCGTCGGGTCACTCTTGCAGGCTGGGCAGGGATGCTAAACCCCCGTCGGGTCACTCTAGCCAGGCTGGGCAGGGATGCTAAACCCCCGTCGGGTCACTCTTGCCAGGCTGGACAGGGATGCTAAACCCCCGTCGGGTCACTCTAGCCAGGCTGGGCAGGGATGCTAAACCCCCGTCGGGTCACTCTTGCCAGGCTGGGCAGGGATGCTAAACCCCCGTCGGGTCACTCTTGCAGGCTGGGCAGGGATGCTAAACCCCCGTCGGGTCACTCTAGCCAGGCTGGGCAGGGATGCTAAACCCCCGTCGGGTCACTCTAGCCAGGCTGGGCAGGGATGCTAAACCCCCGTCGGGTCACTCTTGCCATGCTGGGCAGGGATGCTAAACCCCCGTCGGGTCACTCTTGCAGGCTGGGCAGGGATGCTAAACCCCCGTCGGGTCACTCTAGCCAGGCTGGGCAGGGATGCTAAACCCCCGTCGGGTCACTCTTGCCAGGCCGGGAGGGATGCTAAACCCCCATCGGGTCACTCTAGCCAGGCTGGGCAGGGATGCTAAACCCCTGTCAGGTCACTCTTGCCAGGCCGGGAGGGATGCTAAACCCCCGTCGGGTCACTCTTGCCAGGCCGGGCAGGAATGCTAAACCCCCATAGGTACTTTAGACCTGGAGGTTTTTACGCAGAATAACCCTGTCAACATGGAAAGCTCCTTGAAAGAGGTACTATGTTTGGGGTTTTAGGCCGGGTTTCTGTACAGCACTTTGAGATATCAGCTGATGTAAGAAGGGCTTTATAAATACATTTGATTTGATCTCATTGTTACTAATATTGTAGAACTTTGTTCTAAAGCTGTATCCAAACGTCCAACGGCCTAAAATATAAAATAAAAGATGTTGCTGTGACTCTTATGTGGACGATGGAATAAATATTTGTTCGTCTGACGTGAGATATGCGGTCAGCTGTATGAATGGCTCAGGGAAGAGGATGCCCCTGCCTTGCATAGTCCCATGGGACATCTTAATTGGGCATGGGACACAAGCTACGGCTTGATCACCCTTTAGCTGGCCACCTTTGATGAGGGTGTTTAGTGATTAAAGGCCGATACACCCACTGATTCGAAGGCACACTACTGAGGATGTGTCCCAAAAATTGACATCTTACCCCAGTCTAAGAAATAAACCTGCCATGCCACTCTGTCAACATCACAGCAAATCTCATGCGAGTGCATTCCATCTATTGGCACAATGGACAGTTTTTAACATCTCGTCCCGTGTTTTATGATTCTGAGGAGCATCCAGACGCTGCACTTGATACATTTATGAAATAGCTTCTTCCAATTATTGATAAACATGCACCTGTTAATAAACTGACTGTTAAGGCTCCAAGGATTGATGAGGGAATTGAATAAACCTGTATGGTTGAAAGAGATGGGGCAAAAGGAATGTCTAATAATTCTGTCAGCACATCTGACTTAGTGCACAATTGAGAAATGATGTGACTCAACAAAAAGGAGAAGAAACTTTTATTATGAAGCCAAGATCTGCATCTTAATCTGCTTGAGGACTTTGTGACGTCTGGAGCTAGACGACAGTGTGATCAAGCTCTCCGAAGCTGCTGTGTGCAACACCTTTCAACAGGTCAACGGTCTCAAGGCTTCTGGGCCACACGGATAACCAGGATGTGTGCTCATAGCATGCGCAGACCAACTGGCAAGTGTCTTCACTGACATTTTCAAATCCCTCCCTGACTGAGTCTGTAATACCAAACATGTTTCAAGCAGACCACCATAGTCCCTGTGCCCAGGGAAGCGATGGTAACCTAACTTAATGATTACCGCCCCCCCTAGCACTCACGTCGGTAGCCATGAAGTGCATTGAAAGGCTAGTCATGGCTCACATCAACACCATCATCCCGGGAAACCCTAGACCCACTCCAATTTGCATACCGCCCCAACAATTGCACTCCACAACGCCTTTTCCCACCTGGACAAAGCCGATGTGAGAATGCTATTCATTGACTACATCATAGTGTTCAACACCATAGTGCCCTCAAAGCTGATCACTAAGCTAAGGACCCTGGGACAAAATACCTCCCTCTACAACTGGATCCTGGACCTCTTGACAGGCCGCCCCGCCCAGCCCCGGTAAGGGTAGGCAGCAACACAACCGCCACGCTGATCCTCAACACAGGGGCCACTCAGGGGTGCATGCAGGTGTCCGCTCCTGTACTCCCTGTTCACCTACGACTGCATGGCCAGGCACGACTCCAACACCATCATTAAGTTTGCTGATGACACAACAGTGGTAGGCCTGATCAACAACAACAATGAGACAGCCTATAGGGAGGAGGTCAGAGACCTGGCCGTGTGGTTCCAGGACAACAACCTCTCCCTTAATGTGAGCAAGACAAAGGAGCTGATCGTGGACTGCAAGGAAAGGAGTGCCGATCAGGCCCCTATTAACATCGACGGGGCTGTGGTGGAGCGGGTGGAGAGTTTCAAGTTCATTGGTGTCCACATCACCAACGAATGCTCACGGTTCAAACACACCAAGACAGTCGTGAAGAGTTGAGGAACGACTGACTGCGATACTGCTTGTTTCTATTAGTAACATTAATGTGTTGGAAATGTCCTAGTTGTTTACATAGTCAACTTACACACAGCACCGACACACACACACACTAACCCCACCAGACATGCCACCAGGGGTCTTTTCACAGTCCGACACACACACACACTAACCCCACCAGACAAGCCACCAGGGGTCTTTTCACAGTCCGATACACACACACACACTAACCCCACCAGACATGCCACCAGGGGTCTTTTCACAGTCCGATACACACACACACACTAACCCCACCAGACAAGCCACCAGGGGTTTTTACACAGCACCGACACACACACACTAACCCCACCAGACAAGCCACCAGGGGTATTTTCACAGCACCGACACACACACACACTAACCCCACCAGACATGCCACCAGGGGTCTTTTCACAGTCCGACACACACACACACACACTAACCCCACCAGACAAGCCACCAGGGTTTTTTACACAGCACCGACACACACACACACTAACCCCACCAGACAAGCCACCAGGGGTATTTTCACAGCACCGACACACACACACACTAACCCCACCAGACATGCCACCAGGGGTCTTTACACAGTCCGACACACACACACTAACCCCACCAGACAAGCCACCAGGGGTCTTTTCACAGCACCGACACACACTAACCCCGCCAGACAACCCACCAGGGGTATTTTCACAGCACCGACACACACTAACCCCGCCAGACAACCCACCAGGGGTCTTTTCACAGTCCGACACACACACACACTAACCCCACCAGACAAGCCACCAGGGGTCTTTTCACAGTCCGACACACACACACTAACCCCACCAGACAAGCCACCAGGGGTCTTTTCACAGTCCGATACACACACACACTAACCCCACCAGACATACCATCAGGGGTCTTTTCACAGTCCGACACACACACACACACACACACACACACACACACACACACACACACACACACACACACACACACACACACACACACACACACACACACACACACACACTAACCCCACCAGACATACCACCAGGGGTCTTTTCACAGTCCGACACACACACACACACTAACCCTACCAGACAAGCCACCAGGGGTCTTTTCACAGCACCGACACACACACACACTAACCCCACCAGACAAGCCACCAGGGGTCTTTTCACAGCACCGACACACACTAACCCCGCCAGACAACCCACCAGGGGTATTTTCACAGCACCGACACACACTAACCCCGCTAGACAACCCGCCAGGGGTCTTTTCACAGTCCGACACACACACACACTAACCCCACCAGACAAGCCACCAGGGGTCTTTTCACAGTCCGACACACACACACACACACACACACACACACACACACACACACACACACACACACACACACACACACACACACACACACACACACACACACACACACACACACACCAGACATACCACCAGGGGTCTTTTCACAGTCCGACACACACACACTAACCCTACCAGACAAGCCACCAGGGGTCTTTTCACAGCACCGACACACACACACTAACCCCACCAGACAAGCCACCAGGGGTCTTTTCACAGCACCGACACACACTAACCCCACCAGACACGCCACCAGGGGTCTTTTCACAGTCCGACACACACACACACTAACCCCACCAGACAAGCCACCAGGGGTCTTTTCACAGCACCGACACACACACACTAACCCCACCAGACACTCCACCAGGGGTCTTTTCACAGTCCGACACACACACACTAACCATACCAGACAAGCCACCAGGGGTCTTTTCACAGCACCGACACACACACTCTAACCATACCAGACAAGCCACCAGGGGTATTTTCACAGCACCGACACACACACACTAACCCCACCAGACATGCCACCAGGGCTCTTTTCACAGCACCGGACACGACACCAGGGGTCTT
>NW_025745786.1:17500-40000 GCF_021184085.1 Oncorhynchus gorbuscha | reverse complement strand
GATTATTATCAGAGAGGACACACGTGTTCTGGGTAGAGGTTGTCCTGTCAGACAGATCTGGGATCAGATTATTATCAGAGAGGACACACGTGTTCTGGGTAGAGGTTGTCCTGTCAGACAGATCTGGGATCAGATTATTATCAGAGGACACACGTGTATCAGTCAGTAGGTATCAGTCAACAGGTATCAGTCAGCAGGTATCAGTCAGCAGGTATCAGTCAGCAGGTATCAGTCAGCAGTCAGCAGGTATCAGTCAACAGGTATCAGTCAGCAGGTATCAGTCAGTAGGTATCAGTCAGCAGGTATCAGTCAGCAGGTATCAGTCAGCAGTCAGCAGGTATCAGTCAACAGGTATCAGTCAGCAGGTATCAGTCAGTAGGTATCAGTCAGTAGGTATCAGTCAGTAGGTATCAGTCAGCAGTCAGCAGGTATCAGTCAACAGGTATCAGTCAGCAGGTATCAGTCATCAGGTATCAGTCAGTAGGTATCAGTCAGTAGGTATCAGTCAGCAGGTATCAGTCAGCAGGTATCAGTCATCAGGTATCAGTCAGTAGGTATCAGTCAGTAGGTATCAGTCAGCAGGTATCAGTCAGCAGGTATCAGTCAGCAGGTATCAGTCAGCAGGTATCAGTCAGCAGTCATCAGTCAGCAGTCAGCAGTCAGCAGATATCAGGTATCAGTCAGCAGGTATCAGTCAGCAGGTATCAGTCAGCAGGTATCAGTCAGCAGGTATCAGTCAGCAGATATCAGTCATCATTCAGCAGTCAGCCGTAATCAGTCAGCAGGTATCAGTAAGCAGTCATCAGGTATCAGTCAACAGGTATCATTCAGCAGATATCAGTCAGCAGGAATCAGTCAACAGGTATCAGTCAGCAGTCATCAGTCATCAGTCAGCAGTCAGCAGGTATCAGTCAGCAGGTATCAGTCAGCAGGTATCAGTCAGCAGTCATCAGTCATCAGTCAGCAGTCAGCAGGTATCAGTCAACAGGTATCAGTCAGCAGTCATCAGTCATCAGTCAGCAGTCAGCAGTCATCAGGTATCAGTCAGCAGTCATCAGTCATCAGTCAGCAGTCAGCAGGTATCAGTCAGCAGATATCAGTCAGCAGTCAGCAGGTATCAGTCAGCAGGTATCAGTCAGCAGGTATCAGTCATCAGTCATCAGTCAGCAGTCAGCAGTCATCAGTTATCAGTCAACAGGTATCAGTCAGCAGTCATCAGTCATCAGTCAGCAGTCAGCAGGTATCAGTCAGCAGATATCAGTCAGCAGTCAGCAGTTATCAGTCAGCAGGTATCAGTCAGCAGTCATCAGTCATCAGTCAGCAGTCAGCAGGTATCAGTCAACAGGTATCAGTCAGCAGTCATCAGTCATCAGTCAGCAGTCAGCAGGTATCAGTCAGCAGATATCAGTCAGCAGTCAGCAGTTATCAGTCATCAGGTATCAGTCGGCAGGTATCAGTCATCAGTCATCAGTCATCAGGTATCAGTCATCAGTCATCAGTCATCAGGTATCAGTCATCAGTCATCAGTCATCAGGTATCAGTCATCAGTCATCAGTCATCAGTCATCAGTCATCAGTCATCAGGTAGCAGTCATCAGTCATCAGTCATCAGGTATCAGTCATCAGGTATCAGTCATCAGTCATCAGGTATCAGTCAGCAGTCATCAGGTATCAGTCATCAGGTATCAGTCATCAGTCATCAGTCAGCAGTCATCAGGTATCAGTCATCAGTCATCAGTCAGCAGTCATCAGTCATCAGTCATCAGTCATCAGTCAGCAGGTATCAGTCATCAGTCATCAGTCATCAGGTATCAGTCAGCAGTCATCAGTCATCAGTCATCAGTCATCAGGTATCAGTCAGCAGGTATCAGTCATCAGTCAGCAGTCATCAGGTATCAGTCATCAGTCATCAGTCATCAGTCATCAGGTATCAGTCATCAGTCATCAGTCATCAGTCATCAGGTATCAGTCATCAGTCATCAGTCATCAGGTATCAGTCAGCAGTCATCAGTCATCAGTCATCAGTCATCAGGTATCAGTCATCAGTCATCAGTCATCAGTCATCAGTCATCAGTCATCAGGTATCAGGTATCAGTCATCAGTCATCAGGTATCAGTCATCAGGTATCAGTCATCAGTCATCAGGTATCAGGTATCAGGTATCAGTCATCAGTCATCAGTCATCAGTCATCAGGTATCAGGTATCAGTCATCAGTCATCAGTCATCAGTCATCAGGTATCAGTCATCAGTCATCAGTCATCAGTCATCAGGTATCAGGTATCAGTCATCAGTCATCAGTCATCAGGTATCAGTCATCAGTCATCAGTCATCAGTCATCAGTCATCAGTCATCAGGTATCAGGTATCAGTCATCAGTCATCAGTCATCAGTCATCAGTCATCAGTCATCAGTCATCAGGTATCAGGTATCAGTCATCAGTCAGCAGTCATCAGGTATCAGTCATCAGGTATCAGGTATCAGTCATCAGTCATCAGTCATCAGTCAGCAGGTATCAGTCAGCAGTTATCAGGTATCAGGTATCAGTCATCAGTCATCAGTCATCAGGTATCAGTCATCAGGTATCAGGTATCAGTCATCAGTCATCAGTCATCAGTCAGCAGGTATCAGTCAGCAGTTATCAGGTATCAGTCATCAGTCATCAGGTATCAGTCATCAGGTATCAGTCATCAGTCATCAGGTATCAGTCATCAGTCAGCAGTCATCAGGTATCAGTCATCAGTCATCAGTCATCAGTCATCAGTCAGCAGTCATCAGGTATCAGTCATCAGTCATCAGTCATCAGTCATCAGGTATCAGTCATCAGTCAGCAGTCATCAGTCATCAGTCATCAGTCATCAGTCATCAGTCATCAGTCATCAGGTATCAGTCGGCAGGTATCAGTCATCAGTCATCAGTCATCAGTCAACAGGTATCAGTCGGCAGGTATCAGTCATCAGTCATCAGTCATCAGTCATCAGTCATCAGTCATCAGTCATCAGTCATCAGTCATCAGGTATCAGTCATCAGGTATCAGTCGGCAGGTATCAGTCATCAGTCATCAGTCATCAGTCATCAGTCATCAGTCATCAGGTATCAGTCATCAGTCATCAGTCATCAGTCATCAGGTAGCAGGTATCAGTCATCAGTCATCAGTCATCAGTCATCAGTCATCAGTCATCAGTCATCAGGTAGCAGGTATCAGGTATCAGGTATCAGTCAGCAGTCATCAGTCATCAGTCATCAGTCATCAGTCATCAGTCATCAGGTAGCAGGTATCAGTCATCAGTCATCAGTCATCAGGTAGCAGGTATCAGTCATCAGTCATCAGTCATCAGTCATCAGTCATCAGGTATCAGTCATCAGTCATCAGTCATCAGGTAGCAGGTATCAGTCATCAGTCATCAGTCATCAGTCATCAGGTATCAGTCATCAGGTATCAGGTATCAGTCATCAGTCATCAGTCATCAGTCATCAGTCATCAGTCATCAGTCATCAGTCATCAGGTATCAGTCATCAGTCATCAGTCAGCAGTCATCAGGTATCAGTCATCAGGTATCAGTCATCAGTCATCAGTCATCAGTCATCAGTCATCAGTCATCAGTCATCAGTCATCAGGTATCAGTCATCAGTCATCAGTCATCAGTCAGCAGTCATCAGGTATCAGTCATCAGGTATCAGTCATCAGTCATCAGGTATCAGTCATCAGTCATCAGTCATCAGTCATCAGTCATCAGGTATCAGTCATCAGTCAGCAGTCATCAGTCAGCAGTCATCAGGTATCAGTCATCAGGTATCAGTCGGCAGGTATCAGTCATCAGTCATCAGTCATCAGTCAACAGGTATCAGTCGGCAGGTATCAGTCATCAGTCATCAGGTATCAGTCATCAGTCAGCAGTCATCAGGTATCAGTCATCAGGTATCAGTCGGCAGGTATCAGTCATCAGTCATCAGTCATCAGTCAACAGGTATCAGTCGGCAGGTATCAGTCATCAGTCATCAGGTATCAGTCATCAGGTATCAGTCATCAGTCATCAGTCATCAGTCATCAGTCATCAGTCATCAGTCATCAGTCATCAGTCATCAGGTATCAGTCATCAGGTATCAGTCATCAGGTATCAGTCATCAGTCATCAGGTATCAGTCATCAGTCATCAGTCATCAGTCATCAGTCATCAGTCATCAGTCATCAGTCATCAGGTATCAGTCATCAGTCATCAGGTATCAGTCATCAGTCATCAGTCAGCAGGTATCAGTCATCAGGTATCAGTCATCAGGTATCAGTCATCAGTCATCAGGTATCAGTCATCAGTCATCAGGTATCAGTCATCAGTCATCAGTCATCAGTCATCAGTCATCAGTCATCAGTCATCAGGTATCATCAGTCATCAGTCATCAGGTATCAGTCATCAGGTATCAGTCATCAGTCATCAGTCATCAGTCATCAGTCATCAGTCATCAGTCATCAGTCATCAGTCATCAGTCATCAGTCATCAGGTATCAGTCATCAGTCATCAGGTATCAGTCATCAGGTATCAGTCATCAGTCATCAGTCATCAGTCATCAGTCATCAGTCATCAGGTATCAGTCATCAGGTATCAGTCATCAGGTATCAGTCATCAGTCATCAGGTATCAGTCATCAGTCATCAGTCATCAGTCATCAGTCATCAGTCATCAGTCATCAGTCATCAGTCATCAGTCATCAGTCATCAGGTATCAGTCATCAGTCATCAGGTATCAGTCATCAGTCATCAGTCAGCAGTCATCAGTCAGTCATCAGTCATCAGTCATCAGGTATCAGTCATCAGTCATCAGGTATCAGTCATCAGGTATCAGTCAGCAGGTATCAGTCATCAGGTATCAGTCATCAGGTATCAGTCATCAGTCAGCAGGTATCAGTCATCAGGTATCAGTCATCAGGTATCAGTCATCAGTCATCAGGTATCAGGTATCAGTCATCAGTCATCAGGTATCAGTCATCAGTCATCAGTCATCAGGTATCAGTCATCAGTCATCAGTCATCAGGTATCAGTCATCAGGTATCAGTCATCAGGTATCAGTCATCAGGTATCAGTCAGCAGGTATCAGTCAGCAGGTATCAGTCATCAGGTATCAGTCATCAGGTATCAGTCATCAGGTATCAGTCATCAGGTATCAGTCAGCAGGTATCAGTCATCAGGTATCAGTCATCAGGTATCAGTCATCAGTCATCAGGTATCAGGTATCAGTCATCAGGTATCAGTCATCAGGTATCAGTCATCAGGTATCAGTCATCAGGTATCAGTCATCAGGTATCAGTCATCAGGTATCAGTCAGCAGGTATCAGTCATCAGGTATCAGTCATCAGGTATCAGTCATCAGGTATCAGTCATCAGGTATCAGTCATCAGGTATCAGTCAGCAGGTATCAGTCATCAGGTATCAGTCATCAGGTATCAGTCATCAGGTATCAGTCATCAGGTATCAGTCAGCAGGTATCAGTCATCAGGTATCAGTCATCAGTCATCAGGTATCAGGTATCAGTCATCAGTCATCAGGTATCAGTCATCAGTCATCAGTCATCAGGTATCAGTCATCAGTCATCAGTCATCAGGTATCAGTCATCAGTCATCAGTCATCAGGTATCAGTCATCAGGTATCAGTCATCAGGTATCAGTCATCAGGTATCAGTCATCAGTCATCAGGTATCAGTCATCAGTCATCAGGTATCAGTCATCAGTCATCAGGTATCAGTCATCAGTCATCAGGTATCAGTCATCAGGTATCAGTCATCAGGTATCAGTCATCAGTCATCAGTCATCAGGTATAAGTCATCAGTCATCAGTCATCAGGTATCAGTCATCAGTCATCAGGTATCAGTCATCAGGTATCAGTCATCAGGTATCAGTCATCAGGTATCAGTCATCAGGTATCAGTCATCAGTCATCAGTCAACTGAAATGTGTGATCCGGTCTCAACAGTAGTTGTCACTAAACTACGTGATGCTGATCTAGGGTTGAAGTAGTGGTCAGACTGAGTGCGTATCTGATCTGAGAGTTTGGCATCAACGGAAGCAGCAGAGTGTCTTGTCTCATTCACGTCATGTGTTCTCTTGTTATCAGTAAACAGTGGAAGTGTTGTTTCATTGTGACTGACCTGAAAAAAAGAGACAAGCAACAACAATGTCTCTCAGTCTTAATAATAATAATTAAAGTTGTTTGACGGGTGCTTATATTTATATTATATTATAATATATATATTATATTTATCCTATTTCACATTTGTTCATGTTCAAGTGTATTAATACGCATGTGTGACTTGTAAATGTGTTTTTGTCAGATCCCCTCTCCCCCTGAGACACCCTCGGAGAGTGGGGTCACGGCCAGGGTCTATCCCATCTCCCCCTGAGAAACCCTCGGAGAGTGGGGTCACGGCCAGGGTCTATCCCATCTCCCACTGAGAGACCCTCGGAGAGTGGGGTCACGGCCAGGGTCTATCCCATCTCCCCCTGAGAGACCCTCGGAGAGTGGGGTCACGGCCAGGGTCTATCCCCTCTCCCCCTGAGACACCCTCAGAGAGTGGGGTCACGGCCAGGGTCTATCCCATCTCCCCCTGAGACACCCTCAGAGAGTGGGGTCACGGCCAGGGTCTATCCCCTCTCCCCCTGAGACACCCTCAGAGAGTGGGGTCACGGCCAGGGTCTATCCCATCTCCCACTGAGAGAACCTCAGAGAGTGGGGTCACGGCCAGGGTCTATCCCCTCTCCCCCTGAGACACCCTCAGAGAGTGGGGTCACGGCCAGGGTCTATCCCATCTCCCCCTGAGACACCCTCAGAGAGTGGGGTCACGGCCAGGGTCTATCCCATCTCCCCCTGAGAAACCCTCAGAGAGTGGGGTCACGGCCAGGGTCTATCCCATCTCCCCCTGAGAGACCCTCAGAGAGTGGGGTCACGGCCAGGGTCTATCCCCTCTCCCCCTGAGACACCCTCAGAGAGTGGGGTCACGGCCAGGGTCTATCCCATCTCCCCCTGAGACACCCTCAGAGAGTGGGGTCACGGCCAGGGTCTATCCCATCTCCCCCTGAGACACACTCAGAGAGTGGGGTCACGGCCAGGGTCTATCCCATCTCCACCTGAGACACCCTCAGAGAGTGGGGTCACGGCCAGGGTCTATCCCCTCTCCCCCTGAGACACCCTCAGAGAGTGGGGTCACGGCCAGGGTCTATCCCCTCTCCCCCTGAGAGACCCTCAGAGAGTGGGGTCACGGCCAGGGTCTATCCCCTCTCCCCCTGAGAGACCCTCAGAGAGTGGGGTCACGGCCAGGGTCTATCCCCTCTCCCCCTGAGACACCCTCAGAGAGTGGGTTCACGGCCAGGGTCTATCCCATCTCCCCCTGAGACACCCTCAGAGAGTGGGGTCACGGCCAGGGTCTATCCCCTCTCCCCCTGAGAGAACCTCAGAGAGTCGGGTCACGGCCAGGGTCTATCCCCTCTCCCCCTGAGACACCCTCAGAGAGTGGGGTCACGGACAGGGTCTATCCCCTCTCCCACTGAGAGACCCTCAGAGAGTGGGGTCACGGCCAGGGTCTATCCCCTCTCGCCCTGAGAGACCCTAAGAGAGTGGGGTCACAGCCAGGGTCTATCCCCTCTCCCCCTGAGACCCTGGGAGAGTGGGGTCATGGCCAGGGTCTATCCCCTCTCCCACTGAGAAACCCTCAGAGAGTGGGGTCACGGCCAGGGTCTCCATATCCCATCTCCCCCAGAGACACCCTCAGAGAGTGGGGTCACGGACAGGACCTATCCCATCTCCCCTGAGACACCCTCGGAGAGTGGGTTCATGGGCAGCGTCTATCCCATCTCCCCCTGAGACACCCTCAGAGAGTGGGGTCACGGCCAGGGTCTCCATAACCCATCTCCCCCGAGACACCCTCGGAGATTGTGGTCACGGCCAGGACCTATCCCATCTCCCCCTGAGACACCCTCAGAGAGTGGGGTCACGGCCAGGACCTATCCCATCTCCCCCTGAGAAACCCTCAGAGAGTGGGGTCACGGCCAGTGTCTCCTTATCCCATCTCCCCCTGAGAGACCATCTGAGAGTGGGGTCACGGCCAGGACATATCCCATCTCCCCCTGAAGGACCCTAGGAGAGTGGGGTCACGGCCAGGACATATCCCATCTCCCCCTGAGAGACCCTCTGAGAGTGTGGTCACGGCCAGGACATATCCCATCTCCCCCTGAGAGACCCTCTGAGAGTGTGGTCATGGACAGGGTCTATCCCATCTCCCTTGAGACCCTCAGAGAGTGGGGTCACGGCCAGGGTCACTCCCATCTCCCCTGAGACCCTGGGAGAGTGTGGTCACGTCCAGGGTCTCCATATCACATCTCCCCCTGAGACACTCTTTTGAGAGTGGGGTCACGGCCAGGGTCTCCATATCCCATCTACCCCTGAGAAACCCTCAGAGAGTGGGGTCACGGGCAGGGTCCACATATCCCATCTCCCCCTGAGAGACTCTCTGAGAGTGGTATCACGGCCAGGGTCCCCATATCCCATCTCCCCCTGAGAAACCCTCAGAGAGTGGGGTCACGGCCAGGGTCTCCATATCCCCATGAGACACACAATGAGAGTGGGGTCACGGACATGGTCTATCCCATCTCCCCTGAGACACCCTCAGAGACTGTGGTCACGGCCAGGGTCTATCCATCTCCCCCTGAGACACCCTCGGTTACTCCCCCTGAGCCCCCCTCGGTTAGTGGGGTCACGGCCAGGGTCTATCCCATCTCCCCCTGAGAAACCCTCAGAGAGTGGGGTCACGGCCAGGGTCTCCATAACCCATCTCCCCCTGAGACACCCTCGGTTACTCCCCCTGAGCCCCCCTCAGTCAGTGGGGTCACGGCCAGGGTCTATCCCATCTCCCCTGAGACACCCTCAGAGAGTGGGGTCACGGCCAGGGTCTATCCCATCTCCCCTGAGACACCCTCAGAGAGTGGGGTCACGGCCAGGGTCTATCCCATCTCCACCGGAGGCACCCTCAGAGAGTGGGGTCACGGCCAGGGTCTATCCCATGTCCCCCTGAGACACCCTCAGAGAGTGGGGTCACGGCCAGGGTCTATCCCATCTCCACTGAGAAACACTCAGAGAGTGGGGTCACGGACACGGTCTCCGTATCCCATCTACCCCTGAGACACCCTCAGATAGAGATTGGGGTCACGGCCAGGGTCCCCATATCCCATCTCTTCCTGAGACACCCTTTTGAGAGTGGGGTCACGGACACGGTTTCCATATCCCATCTACCCCTGAGAAACCCTCAGAGAGTGGGGTCACGGCCAGGGTCCCCATATCCCATCTCCCCCTGAGAGACATTCTGAGAGTGGGGTCACGGCCAGGGTCCCCATGTCCCATCTCCCCCTGAAAGACCATCTGAGAGTGGGATCACGGCCAGGGTCTATCCCATCTCCCCCTGAGACACCCTTTTGAGAGTGGGGTCACGGACAGGGTCTCCATATCCCATCTCCCCCTGAGACACCCTTTTGAGAGTGGGGTCACGGACAGGGTCTCCATATCCCATCTCCCCCTGAGACACCCTCAGAGAGTGGGGTCACGGCCAGGGTCTATCCCATCTCCCCCGAGACCCTCAGAGAGTGGGGTCACGGCCAGGGTCTATCCCATCTCCCCCTGAGAGACCCTCAGAGAGTGGGGTCACGGCCAGGGTCTATCCCATCTCCCCCTGAGAGACCCTCAGAGAGTGGGGTCACGGCCAGGGTCTATCCCATCTCCCCCTGAGAGACCCTCAGAGAGTGGGGTCACGGCCAGGGTCTCCATATCCCATCTCCCTTGAGACCCTCAGAGAGTGGGGTCACGGCCAGGGTCTATCCCATCTACCCTGAGAAACCCTCAGAGAGTGGGGTCACAGCCAGGGTCTATCCATCTCCCCCTGAGACACCCTTTTGAGAGATGGGTCACGGCAAAGGTCTATCCCATCTCCCCTGAGACCCTGGGAGAGTGTGGTCACGTCCAGGATCTCCATATCACTTCTCCCCCTGAGACACTCTTTTGAGAGTGGGGTCACGGCCAGGGTCTCCATATCCCATCTACCCCTGAGAAACCCTCAGAGAGTGGGGTCACGGCCAGGGTCCCCATATCCCATCTCCCCCTGAGAGACTCTCTGAGAGTGGTATCACGGCCAGGGTCCCCATATCCCATCTCCCCCTGAGAAACCCTCAGAGAGTGGGGTCACGGCCAGGGTCTCCATATCCCCATGAGACACACAATGAGAGTGGGGTCACGGACAGGGTCTATCCCATCTCCCCTGAGACACCCTCAGAGACTGGGGTCATGGCCAGGGTCTATCCATCTCCCCCTGAGACACCCTCGGTTACTCCCCCTGAGCCCCCCTCGGTTAGTGGGGTCACGGCCAGGGTCTATCCCATCTCCCCCTGAGAAACCCTCAGAGAGTGGGGTCACGGCCAGGGTCTCCATAACCCATCTCCCCCTGAGACACCCTCGGTTACTCCCCCTGAGCCCCCCTCGGTTAGTGGGGTCACGGCCAGGGTCTATCCCATCTCCCCCTGAGACACCCTCAGAGAGTGGGATCACGGCCAGGGTCTATCCCATCTCCCCTGAGACACACTCAGAGAGTGGGGTCACGGCCAGGGTCTATCCCATCTCCACCGGAGGCACCCTCAGAGAGTGGGGTCACGGCCAGGGTCTATCCCATGACCCCCTGAGAGACCCTCAGAGAGTGGGGTCACGGCCAGGGTCTATCCCATCTCCACTGAGAAACACTCAGAGAGTGGGGTCACGGACACGGTCTCCGTATCCCATCTACCCCTGAGACACCCTCAGAGAGTGGGGTCACGGCCAGGGTCCCCATATCCCATCTCTTCCTGAGACACCCTTTTGAGAGTGGGGTCACGGACATGGTTTCCATATCCCATCTACCCCTGAGAAACCCTCAGAGAGTGGGGTCACGGCCAGGGTCCCCATATCCCATCTCCCCCTGAGAGACCCTCTGAGAGTGGGGTCACGGCCAGGGTCCCCATGTCCCATCTCCCCCTGAAAGACCATCTGAGAGTGGGATCACGGCCAGGGTCTATCCCATCTCCCCCTGAGACACCCTTTTGAGAGTGGGGTCACGGACAGGGTCTCCATATCCCATCTCCCCCTGAGACACCCTTTTTAGAGTGGGGTCACGGCCAGGGTCTATCCCATCTCCCTTGAGACCCTCAGAGAGTGGGGTCACGGCCAGGGTCTATCCCATCTACCCTGAGAAACCCTCAGAGAGTGGGGTCACGGCCAGGGTCTATCCCATCTACCCTGAGAAACCCTCAGAGAGTGGGGTCACGGCCAGGGTCTATCCCATCTCCCTTGAGACCCTCAGAGAGTGGGGTCACGGCCAGGGTCTATCCCATCTACCCTGAGAAACCCTCAGAGAGTGGGGTCACGGCCAGGGTCTATCCCATCTCCCTTGAGACCCTCAGAGAGTGGGGTCACGGCCAGGGTCTATCCCATCTACCCTGAGAAACCCTCAGAGAGTGGGGTCACGGCCAGGGTCTATCCCATCTCCCCCTGAGAGACCCTCAGAGAGTGGGGTCACGGCCAGGGTCTATCCCATCTACCCTGAGAAACCCTCAGAGAGTGGGGTCACAGCCAGGGTCTATCCATCTCCCCCTGAGAAAACCCTTTTGAGAGTGGGGTCACGGCCAGGGTCTATCCATCTCCCCCTGAGACACCCTTTTGAGAGTGGGGTCACGGCCAGGGTCTATCCCATCTACCCTGAGAAACCCTCAGAGAGTGGGGTCACGGCCAGGGTCTATCCCATGACCCCCTGAGAGACCCTCAGAGAGTGGGGTCACGGCCAGGGTCTATCCCATCTCCACTGAGAAACACTCAGAGAGTGGGGTCACGGACACGGTCTCCGTATCCCATCTACCCCTGAGACACCCTCAGAGAGTGGGGTCACGGCCAGGGTCCCCATATCCCATCTCTTCCTGAGACACCCTTTTGAGAGTGGGGTCACGGACATGGTTTCCATATCCCATCTACCCCTGAGAAACCCTCAGAGAGTGGGGTCACGGCCAGGGTCCCCATATCCCATCTCCCCCTGAGAGACCCTCTGAGAGTGGGGTCACGGCCAGGGTCCCCATGTCCCATCTCCCCCTGAAAGACCATCTGAGAGTGGGATCACGGCCAGGGTCTATCCCATCTCCCCTGAGACACCCTTTGAGAGTGGGGTCACGGACAGGGTCTCCATATCCCATCTCCCCCTGAGACACCCTTTTTAGAGTAGGGTCACGGCCAGGGTCTATCCCATCTCCCTTGAGACCCTCAGAGAGTGGGGTCACGGCCAGGGTCTATCCCATCTACCCTGAGAAACCCTCAGAGAGTGGGGTCACGGCCAGGGTCCATCCCATCTACCCTGAGAAACCCTCAGAGAGTAGGGTCACGGCCAGGGTCTATCCCATCTCCCTTGAGACCCTCAGAGAGTGGGGTCATGGCCAGGGTCTATCCCATCTACCCTGAGAAACCCTCAGAGAGTGGGGTCACGGCCAGGGTCTATCCCATCTCCCTTGAGACCCTCAGAGAGTGGGGTCACGGCCAGGGTCTATCCCATCTACCCTGAGAAACCCTCAGAGAGTGGGGTCACGGCCAGGGTCTATCCCATCTCCCCCTGAGAGACCCTCAGAGAGTGGGGTCACGGCCAGGGTCTATCCCATCTCCCCCTGAGAGACCCTCAGAGAGTGGGGTCACGGCCAGGGTCTCCATATCCCATCTCCCTTGAGACCCTCAGAGAGTGGGGTCACAGCCAGGGTCTATCCATCTCCCCCTGAGACACCCTTTTGAGAGTGGGGTCATGGCCAGGGTATATCCCATCTACCCTGAGAAACCCTCAGAGAGTGGGGTCACGGCCAGGGTCTATCCATCTCCCCCTGAGAAAACCCTTTTGAGAGTGGGGTCACGGCCAGGGTCTATCCATCTCCCCCTGAGACACCCTTTTGAGAGTGGGGTCACGGCCAGGGTCTATCCCATCTACCCTGAGAAACCCTCAGAGAGTGGGGTCACGGCCAGGGTCTATCCCATCTACCCTGAGAAACCCTCAGAGAGTGGGGTCACGGCCAGGGTCTATCCATCTCCCCCTGAGACACCCTTTTGAGAGTGGGGTCACGGCCAGGGTCTATCCATCTCCCCCTGAGACACCCTTTTGAGAGTGGGGTCACGGCCAGGGTCTATCCATCTCCCCCTGAGAAAACCCTTTTGAGAGTGGGGTCACGGCCAGGGTCTATCCATCTCCCCCTGAGACACCCTTTTGAGAGTGGGGTCACGGCCAGGGTCTATCCCATCTACCCTGAGAAACCCTCAGAGAGTGGGGTCACGGCCAGGGTCTATCCCATCTACCCTGAGAAACCCTCAGAGAGTGGGGTCACGGCCAGGGTCTATCCCATCTACCCTGAGAAACCCTCAGAGAGTGGGGTCACGGCCAGGGTCTATCCATCTCCCCCTGAGACACCCTTTTGAGAGTGGGGTCACGGCCAGGGTCTATCCCATCTACCCTGAGAAACCCTCAGAGAGTGGGGTCACGGCCAGGGTCCCCATATCCCATCGCCCCCTGAGAGACCCTCTGAGAGTGTGGTCACGGCCAGGGTCTATCCATCTCTCCATGAGACACACAATGAGAGTGGGGTCACGGCCAGGGTCTATCCCATCTCCCTTGAGACCCTCAGAGAGTGTGGTCACGGCCAGGGTCTATCCATCTCCCCATGAGACACACAATGAGAGTGGGTTCACGGCCAGGGTCTATCCCATCACCCCCTGAGACACTCTCAGAGAGTGGGTTCACGGCCAGTGTCTATCTCATCTCCCCCTGAGACACCCTCAGAGAGTGGGGTCACGGCCAGGGTCTATACCATCTCCCCCTGAGACACCCTTTTGAGAGTGGGGTCACGGACACGGTCTCCATATCCCATCTACCCTGAGAAACCCTCAGAGAGTGGGGTCACGGCCAGGGTCTCCATATCCCATCTCCCCCTGAGAAACCCTCTGAGAGTCGGGTCACGGCCAGGGTCTATCCATCTCCCCTTGAGACACTCTCAGAGAGTGGGGTCACGGACAGGGTCTATCCCATCTCCCCCTGAGACACCCTCAGAGAGAGATTGGGGTCCCGGCCAGGGTCTCCATATCCCATCTCCCCCTGAGACACCCTCAGAGAGTGGGGTCAGGGACAGGGTCTCCATATCCCATCTGCCCCTGAGACACCCTCAGAGAGAGATTGGGGTCACGGCCAGGGTCTCCATATCCCATCTCTTCCTGAGAAACCCTCAGAGAGTGGGGTCACGGCCAGGGTCTATCCCATCTCCCCCTGAGACACCCTTTTGAGAGTGGGGTCACGGACACGGTCTCCATATCCCATCTACCCTGAGAAACCCTCAGAGAGTGGGGTCACGGCCAGGTTCCCCATATCCCATCTCCCCCTGAGAGACCCTCTGAGAGTGGGGTCACGGCCAGGGTCCCCATATCCCATCTCCCCCTGAGAAACCCTCAGAGAGAGGGGTCACGGCCAGGGTCCCCATATCCCATCTCCCCTGAGAGACCCTCTGAGAGTGGGATCACGGCCAGGGTCCCCATATCCCATCTCTCCCTGAGACCCTCAGAGTGTGTGGTCATGGCCAGGGTCTATTCCATCTCCCCCTGAGACCCTGGGAGAGTGGAGTCACGGCCAGGGTCTATTTCATCTCCCCCCGAGACACCCTCAGAGAGTGGAGTCACGGCCAGGGTCTATTCCATCTCCCCCTGAGACCCTCAGAGTGTGTGGTCATGGCCAGGGTCTATTCCATCTCCCCCTGAGACCCTCAGAGAGTGGGGTCACGGCCAGGGTCTATCCATCTCCCCATGAGACACACAATGAGAGTGAGGTCACGGCCAGGGTCCCCATATCCCATCTCCCCCTGAGAAACCCTCTGAGAGTGGGGTCACGGCCAGGGTCTATCCATCTCCCCTTGAGACACCCTCAGAGAGTGTGGTCACAGCCAGGGTCTATCCCATCTCCCCCTGAGACACCCTTTTGAGAGTGGGGTCACGGATAGGTTCTCCATATTCCATCTACCCCTGAGAAACCCTCAGAGAGTGGGGTCACAGCCAGGGTCCCCATATCCCATCTCCCCCTGAGAAAACCTCTGAGAGTGGGGTCACGGCCAGGGTCTATCCATCTCCCCATGAGACACACAATGAGAGTGGGGTCACGGCCAGGGTCCCCATATCCCATCTCCCCCTGAGAAACCCTCTGAGAGTGGGGTCACGGCCAGGGTCTATCCCATCTACCCCTGAGACACCCTCAGAGAGTGTGGTCACAGCCAGGGTCTATCCCATCTCACCCTGAGACACCCTTTTGAGAGTGGGGTCACGGATAGGTTCTCCATATTCCATCTACCCCTGAGAAACCCTCAGAGAGTGGGGTCACAGCCAGGGTCCCCATATCCCATCTCCCCCTGAGAAACCCTCTGAGAGTGGGGTCACGGCCAGGGTCTATCCATCTCCCCTTGAGACACACAATGAGAGTGGGGTCACGGACAGGGTCTATCCCATCTCCCCCTGAGACACCCTCAGAGAGTGGGGTCACGGCCAGGGTCCCCATATCCCATCTCCCCCTGAGACACACTCAGAGAGTGGGGTCACGGCCAGGGTCTCCATATCCCATCTCCCCCTGAGACACCCTCAGAGAGTGGGGTCACGGCCAGGGTTTCCATATCCCATCTCCCCCTGAGACACCCTCAGAGAGTGGGGTCACGGCCAGGGTCTCCATATCCCATCTCCCCCTGAGACACCCTCAGAGAGTGGGGTCACGGCCAGGGTTTCCATATCCCATCTCCCCCTGAGACACCCTCAGAGAGTGGGGTCACGGCCAGGGTCTCCATATCCCATCTCTCCCTGAGACACCCTCAGATAGTCTGTTCACGGACAGCAGTGGTGGAAAGTATTTAAGTAAAAATATTTGAAGGTCTCAAGTCGTTTTTTGGGGTATCTGTACTTTACTATTTATATTTTTTAACAACTTTTACGTTTACTTCACTACCTTCCCGAAGAAAATGTTGTTCTTTTTACTGCGTACATTTGCCAGGACAAACCAATAGTACTCATTACATCTTGAATACTTAGCAGGACAGGAACATTGTCAGATTCCCGCACTTATCACTAAACACTTGGTCATCTCTACTGCCTCTGGGCTGGCGGGAATCACTAAACACTTGGTCATCTCTACTGCCTCTGGGCCGGTGGGAATCACTAAACACTTGATCATCTCTACTGCCTCTGGGCTGGTGGGAATCACTAAACACTTGGTCATCTCTACTGCCTCTGGGCTGGTGGGAATCACTAAACACTTGGTCATCTCTACTGCCTCTGGGCTGGTGGGAATCACTAAACACTTGGTCATCTCTACTGCCTCTGGGCTGGCGGGAATCACTAAACACTTGGTCATCTCTACTGCCTCTGGGCTGGTGGGAATCACTAAACACTTGATCATCTCTACTGCCTCTGGGCTGGTGGGAATCACTAAACACTTGGTCATCTCTACTGCCTCTGGGCTGGCGGGAATCACTAAACACTTGGTCATCTCTACTGCCTCTGGGCTGGTGGGAATCACTAAACACTTGATCATCTCTACTGCCTCTGGGCTGGTGGGAATCACTAAACACTTGGTCATCTCTACTGCCTCTGGGCTGGTGGGAATCACTAAACACTTGGTCATCTCTACTGCCTCTGGGCTGGTGGGAATCACTAAACACTTGGTCATCTCTACTGCCTTTGGGCTGGCGGGAATCTCTAAACACTTGGTCATCTCTACTGCCTCTGGGCTGGCGGGAATCTCTAAACACAAATGCATCTTCTGTAAATAATGTCAGAGTGTTGGCGTGTGACGCCGACTATCCGTACATTTAAAACAAGAACATGTTGCTGTCTGCTTCGCTTAATATAAGGAATTTTAAATGTTTTATATTTGTGTCACGACTCCGACCGAAGGACACTCCCCTTCCCGTTCGGGTGGAGCTCGGTGGTCGTCGTCGCCGGCCTACTAGCTGCTATTGATTATTTCCTCCCCCTCCTTATGTGTTGATTGATTGCACCTGTTTTGAATTAGGTAGTAGGCTTTATTAGTCAGCCGGCCCGCAGAGTTCCTTGTGCGGGATTAATTATTGTGACCATCTGTTTTAGTGTACTTGTGTGCACGTCTATGGGTTTTGTGTTTTTCCCATTTTGTGGGTTTTCCCTAGACCGTTTAAGTCCCCCTGCTTGGGGGCATTTATGTGTTCATTACGCCCTGTGTGTTCGTGAGGGTGGCTTATGTTCGTCGTTTGTCGGTGCATTAAAATAACACTCACCTGAACTCTCTGCTTCCTGCGCTTGACTCCTCACCCATTACACTCAGATCATTACAATTTGTACTTTTACTTTCGATACTTCTGTAACATCCAAAGAGTGAATGGGTGTGGAGTCAGGCGCAGAGAGCCAAGGATACGGGGAAAAAACACGCTTTAATAATGTCCAACCAAAACATGTACAAATAGGTGATGCCGAAACACAGGCGTAAATACACTCCACCTAAAATACACACTGGTATCTAACCGGACAGCGGGAAAACCACAATAATAACCAACACCTTTACATAACAGAAACAAGCACAAACACAAGCGGGCTAATCGAACATAAATAACACCAAAAAACAACAAGGATGAAAACAATTAGACAAAACCAACAGAAAAGGGTCAAACGATCGGTGGCAGCGAGTAGACCGGTGACGACGACCGCCAAGCACCACCCAAACAGGAAGAGGAGTCACCTTCAGTGGCAGCTAGTAGACCGGTGACGACGACCACCGAGCACCACCCGAACAGGAAGAGGAGTCACCTTCAGTGGCAGCTAGTAGACCGGTGACGACGACCGCCAAGCACCACCCAAACAGGAAGAGGAGTCACCTTCAGTGGCAGCTAGTAGACCGGAGACGACGACCGCCAAGCACCACCCGAACAGGAAGAGGAGTCACCTTCAGTAGCAGCTAGTAGACCGGAGACGACGACCACCGAGCACCACCCGAACAGGAAGAGGAGTCACCTTCAGTAGCAGCTAGTAGACCGGAGACGACGACCACCGAGCACCACCCGAACAGGAAGAGGAGTCACCTTCAGTGGCAGCTAGTAGACCGGAGACGACGACCACCGAGCACCACCCAAACAGGAAGAGGAGTCACCTTCAGTGGCAGCTAGTAGACCGGAGACGACGACCACCGAGCACCACCCGAACAGGAAGAGGAGTCACCTTCAGTGGCAGCTAGTAGACCGGTGACGACGACCACCGAGCACCACCCGAACAGGAAGAGGAGTCACCTTCAGTGGCAGCTAGTAGACCGGAGACGACGACCACCGAGCACCACCCGAACAGGAAGAGGAGTCACCTTCAGTGGCAGCTAGTAGACCGGAGACGACGACCACCGAGCACCACCCGAACAGGAAGAGGAGTCACCTTCAGTGGCAGCTAGTAGACCGAGACGACGACCACCGAGCACCACCCGAACAGGAAGAGGAGTCACCTTCAGTGGCAGCTAGTAGACCGGAGACGACGACCGCCGAGCACCACCCGAACGGGAAGAGGAGTCACCTTCAGTGGCAGCTAGTAGACCGAGACGACGACCGCCAAGCACCACCCGAACGGGAAGAGGAGTCACCTTCAGTGGCAGCTAGTAGACCGAGACGACGACCGCCGAGCACCACCCGAACGGGAAGAGGAGTCACCTTCAGTGGCAGCTAGTAGACCGGAGACGACGACCGCCGAGCACCACCCGAACGGGAAGAGGAGTCACCTTCAGTGGCAGCTAGTAGACCGGAGACGACGACCGCCGAGCACCACCCGAACGGAAGAGGAGTCACCTTCAGTGGCAGCTAGTAGACCGGAGACGACGACCGCCGAGCACCACCCGAACGGGAAGAGGAGTCACCTTCAGTGGCAGCTAGTAGACCGGAGACGACGACCGCCGAGCACCACCCGAACGGGAAGAGGAGTCACCTTCAGTGGCAGCTAGTAGACCGGAGACGACGACCTCCGAGCACCACCCAAACAGGAAGAGGAGTCACCTTCAGTGGCAGCTAGTAGACCGGAGACGACGACCACCGAGCACCACCCGAACAGGAAGAGGAGTCACCTTCAGTGGCAGCTAGTAGACCGGAGATGACGACCACCGAGCACCACCCAAACAGGAAGAGGAGTCACCTTCAGTGGCAGCTAGTAGACCGGAGACGACGACCACCGAGCACCACCCAAACAGGAAGAGGAGTCACCTTCAGTGGCAGCTAGTAGACCGGAGACGACGACCACCGAGCACCACCCAAACAGGAAGAGGAGTCACCTTCAGTGGCAGCTAGTAGACCGGAGACGACGACCACCGAGCACCACCCGAACAGGAAGAGGAGTCACCTTCAGTGGCAGCTAGTAGACCGGAGACGACGACCATCGAGCACCACCCGAACAGGAAGGGGAGCCACCTTCAGTAATATTCGTGACAACTTAAGTATATTTAAAACCAAATACTTTTAGAATTAAAGTAGTAATTAAAGTAGTAATTATACTACTAAAATACTACTAAAGTAGTATTTTACTGTGTGACTTTCCATTCTACTTTAGTCATTTTCTATTAACGAGTCTTAATGTTTACTCAAGCATGGAGTTTTCTTAAATGGCTAACCAACTGAAAAGTGCTCCAGCAGTTCTCGAGACCGTGGCTGATGTTCTCTCCCTACATCTCTATGGTAGACTGTGGCTGATGTTCTCTCTCTACATCTCTATGGTAGACTGTGGATGATGTTCTCTCTCTACATCTCTATGGTAGACTGTGGCTGATGTTCTCTCTACATCTCTATGGTAGACTGTGGCTGATGTTCTCTCTCTACATCTCTATGGTAGACTGTGGCTGATGTTCTCTACCTACATCTCTATGGTAGACTGTGGCTGATGTTCTCTCCCTACATCTCTATGGTAGACTGTGGCTGATGTTCTCTCTCTACATCTCTATGGTAGACTGTGGCTGATGTTCTCTCTCTACATCTCTATGGTAGACTGTGGCTGATGTTCTCTCCCTACATCTCTATGGTAGACTGTGGCTGATGTCTCTCCCTACATCTCTATGGTAGACTGTGGCTGATGTCTCTCCCTACATCTCTATGGTAGACTGTGGCTGATGTTCTCTCTCTACATCTCTATGGTAGACTGTGGCTGATGTTCTCTCCCTACATCTCTATGGTAGACTGTGGCTGATGTTCCCTCTACATCTCTATGGTAGACTGTGGCTGATGTTCTCTCCCTACATCTCTATGGTAGACTGTGGCTGATGTTCTCTCCCTACATCTCTATGGTAGACTGTGGCTGATGTTCCCTCTACATCTCTATGGTAGACTGTGGCTGATGTCTCTCTCTACATCTCTATGGTAGACTGTGGCTGATGTTCCCTCTACATCTCTATGGTAGACTGTGGCTGATGTCTCTCTCTACATCTCTATGGTAGACTGTGGCTGATGTTCTCTCCCTACATCTCTATGGTAGACTGTGGCTGATGTTCTCTCTACATCTCTATGGTAGACTGTGGCTGATATTCTCTCCCTACATATCTATGGTAGACTGTGGCTGATGTTCTCTCTCTACATCTCTATGGTAGACTGTGGCTGATGTTCTCTCTACATCTCTATGGTAGACTGTGGCTGATGTTCTCTCCCTACATCTCTATGGTAGACTGTGGCTGATGTTCTCTCTACATCTCTATGGTAGACTGTAGCTGATGTTCTCTCCCTACATCTCTATGGTAGACTGTGGCTGATGTTCTCTCTCTACATCTCTATGGTAGACTGTGGCTGATGTTCTCTCTACATCTCTATGGTAGACTGTGGCTGATGTCTCTCTCTACATCTCTATGGTAGACTGTGGCTGATGTTCTCTCTACATCTCTATGGTAGACTGTGGCTGATGTTCTCTCTCTACATCTCTATGGTAGACTGTGGCTGATGTTCTCTCTCTACATCTCTATGGTAGACTGTGGCTGATGTTCTCTCTACATCTCTATGGTAGACTGTGGATGATGTTCTCTCTCTACATCTCTATGGTAGACTGTGGCTGATGTTCTCTCTACATCTCTATGGTAGACTGTGGCTGATGTTCTCTCTCTACATCTCTATGGTAGACTGTGGATGATGTTCTCTCTCTACATCTCTATGGTAGACTGTGGCTGATGTTCTCTCTCTACATCTCTATGGTAGACTGTGGCTGATGTTCTCTCTACATCTCTATGGTAGACTGTGGCTGATTTTCTCTCTCTACATCTCTATGGTAGACTGTGGATGATGTTCTCTCTACATCTCTATGGTAGACTGTGGCTGATGTTCTCTCCCTACATCTCTATGGTAGACTGTGGCTGATGTTCTCTCCCTACATCTCTATGGTAGACTGTGGCTGATGTTCTCTCTACATCTCTATGGTAGACTGTGGCTGATGTTCTCTCTCTACATCTCTATGGTAGACTGTGGCTGATGTTCTCTCTCTACATCTCTATGGTAGACTGTGGCTGATGTTCTCCTACATGATGTTCTCTCCTACATCTCTATGGTAGACTGTGGCTGATGTTCTCTCTCTACATCTCTATGGTAGACTGTGGCTGATGTTCTCTCTCTACATCTCTATGGTAGACTGTGGCTGATGTTCTCTCTCTACATCTCTATGGTAGACTGTGGCTGATGTTCTCTCTCTACATCTCTATGGTAGACTGTGGCTGATGTTCTCCCTACATCTCTATGGTAGACTGTGGCTGATGTCCTCTCTACATCTCTATGGTAGACTGTGGCTGATGTTCTCTCTCTACATCTCTATGGTAGACTGTGGCTGATGTTCTCTCTCTACATCTCTATGGTAGACTGTGGCTGATGTTCTCTCTCTACATCTCTATGGTAGACTGTGGCTGATGTTCTCTCTCTACATCTCTATGGTAGACTGTGGCTGATGTTCTCTCTCTACATCTCTATGGTAGACTGTGGCTGATGTTCTCTCTCTACATCTCTATGGTAGACTGTGGCTGATGTTCTCTCTCTACATCTCTATGGTAGACTGTGGCTGATGTTCTCTCTCTACATCTCTATGGTAGACTGTGGCTGATGTTCTCTCTACATCTCTATGGTAGACTGTGGCTGATGTTCTCTCCCTACATCTCTATGGTAGACTGTGGCTGATGTTCTCTCTCTACATCTCTATGGTAGACTGTGGCTGATGTTCTCTCTCTACATCTCTATGGTAGACTGTGGCTGATGTTCTCTCCCTACATCTCTATGGTAGACTGTGGCTGATGTTCTCTCCCTACATCTCTATGGTAGACTGTGGCTGATGTTCTCTCCCTACATCTCTATGGTAGACTGTGGCTGATGTTCTCTCCCTACATCTCTATGGTAGACTGTGGCTGATGTTCTCTCCCTACATCTCTATGGTAGACTGTGGCTGATGTTCTCTCCCTACA
>NW_025745786.1:0-12500 GCF_021184085.1 Oncorhynchus gorbuscha | reverse complement strand
CCCTGACCGTGCTGCAGGTCACGTAATAACTCCCCTGACCGTGCTGCAGGTCACGTAATAACTCCCCTGACCGTGCTGCAGGTCACGTAATAACTACCCTGACCGTGCTGCAGGTCAAACTCCCCTGACCGTGCTGCAGGTCACGTAATAACGTCCCTGACCGTGCTGCAGGTCACGTAATAACGTCCCTGACCGTGCTGCAGGTCACGTGACTGTTTGCTCCCTGCAGTGTTTGGTTTCATTGTGGACTGGTGGTTCATGCGCACCGGACAGATGTTGTTCTCCGGGTTTTGTGATGAAACAAACGTACGTGTAGTTGATATTATTCCTCCACTGAGTGACTGTTGTCTTGTTGTTGCCACGGGCCTTATTGTCCATCACGGTGGTTTACGAACTAATAGTGAAAACAACGCAATTATCACAACACAGGTTGTAAAATCAGCTTTTAAAGTGGCTTTAACCACGCTTGGCTTCCTCAGTGATATTACCCACGCTTGGCTTCCCCAGTGATATTACCCACGCTTGGCTTCCCCAGTGATATTACCCACGCTTGGCTTCCCCAGTGATATTACCCACACTTGGCTTCCCCAGTGATATTACCCACACTTGGCTTCCCCAGTGATATTACCCACACTTAGCTTCCTCAGTGATATTACACACGCTTTGCTTCCTCAGTGATATTACCCACGCTTCGCTTCCCCAGTGATATTACCCACACTTGGCTTCCCCAGTGATATTACCCACACTTTGCTTCCTCAGTGATATTACACACGCTTTGCTTCCTCAGTGATATTACCCCCAGTGATATTACCCTTGGCTTCCCTAGTGATATTACCCCACGCACCACTATTCCCTAGTGGATGGTATTGAAGGCATCTCCCGACGTCCTAGGGACCCGGACAAACGTCAAATTCCGAAGTGTATGTGTTGTGACCTGCCTGATTCACCGCAGGTTAAATAACGAGAGCGTAACACAGAGCCCCACACCTGACACCATATCTCTCCCTCCATCTGCCTCTCTGCTCTCAGCTTCTCCCTTCCCTTCCTCAGCCTCCCCTGCAGGTCTGTGTCCCAAATGGCACTCTCCCGCCAATGTAGTGCACTACGTTTGATATAGTTCACTAAACCCCATAGGGCCTCTGGTCATAACTAGTGCACTATATTAGGGAATAGGGTGGCATTGTGATACAACGCCCTGGCTCGCTGTTCCTCCTCTGTTTCCGTATAGCTTCAGTCTTTGGTATAGTCGTTACGTACTGTATGAAGGGGTTGGATGGTGTTGTGGTAAAGGCCCCACGGTCCTCTCCAACTGTTACTGTACGAATCTCTGAGACTGTAAAAACAAACAAAAAACAACTAGGCTCCGACAGTTACAGTAGTATTACCGTAAATTCACTACGTTCGTCACGGCAACAACAGTCTGAGTCGGTACCGAGGGCAGTTACAGTAGTATTACCGTAAATTCACTACGTCCGAGCTACGTCATGGCAACAACAGTCTGAGTCGGTACCGAGGGCAGTTACAGTAGTACTACCGTAAATTCACTACGTACCGAGCTACGTCATGGCAACAACAGTCTGAGTCTGTACCGAGGGCAGTTACAGTAGTATTACCGTAAATTCACTACGTATACGTCATGGCAACAACAGTCTGAGTCGGTACCGAGCAGTTACAGTAGTATTACCGTAAATTCACTATGTACCGAGCTACGTCATGGCAACAACAGTCTGAGTCTGTACCGAGGGTAGTTACAGTATTATTACCGTAAATTCACTACGTACCGAGCTACGTCATGGCAACAACAGTCTGAGTCTGTACCAAGGGCAGTTACAGTAGTATTACCGTAAATTCACTACGTGCCGAGCTACGTCATGGCAACAACAGTCTGAGTCTGTACCGAGGGCAGTTACAGTAGTATTACCGTAAATTCACTACGTGCCGAGCTACGTCATAGCAACAACAGTCTGAGTCTGTACCGAGGGCAGTTACAGTAGTATTACCGTAAATTCACTACGTGGCAACAACAGTCTGAGTCCCGAGGACAGTTACAGTAGTATTACCGTCATACGTGCCGAGCTACGTCATGGCAACAACAGTCTGAGTCTGTACCGAGGGCAGTTACAGTAGTATTACCGTAAATTCACTACGTACCGAGCTACGTCATGGCAACAACAGTCTGAGTCGGTACCGAGGGCAGTTACAGTAGTATTACCGTAAATTCACTACGTACCCGAGCTACGTCATGGCAACAACAGTCTGAGTCGGTACCGAGGGCAGTTACAGTAGTATTACCGTAAATTCAATATGTACCGAGCTACGTCATGGCAACAACAGTCTGAGTCGGTACCGAGGGCAGTTACAGTAGTATTACCGTAAATTCACTACGTGCCGAGCTACGTCATGGCAACAACAGTCTGAGTCTGTACCGAGGGCAGTTACAGTAGTATTACCGTAAATTCACTACGTACCGAGCTACGTCATGGCAACAACAGTCTGAGTCTGGTACGTTACATAGTATTACCGCACTACGCAACAGTCATGGCAACAACAGTCTGAGTCGGTACCGAGGGCAGTTACAGTAGTATTACCGTAAATTCACTACGTACCGAGGCTACGTCATGGCAACAACAGTCTGAGTCTGTACCGAGGGCAGTTACAGTAGTATTACCGTAAATTCACTACGTACCGAGCTACGTCATGGCAACAACAGTCTGAGTCGGTACCGAGGGCAGTTACAGTAGTATTACCGTAAATTCACTACGTGCCGAGCTACGTTCAACAACAGTCTGAGTCGGTACCGAGGGCAGTTACAGTAGTATTACCGTAAATTCAATACGTCAGCTACGTCATAGCAACAACAGTCTGAGTCGGTACCGAGGGCAGTTACAGTAGTATTACCGTAAATTCACTACGTACCGAGCTACGTCATGGCAACAACAGTCTGAGTCGGTACCGAGGCAGTTACAGTAGTATTACCGTAAATTCACTACGTACCGAGCTACGTCATGGCAACAACAGTCTGAGTCGGTACCGAGGGCAGTTACAGTAGTATTACCGTAAATTCACTACGTACCGAGCTACGTCATGGCAACAACAGTCTGAGTCTGTACCGAGGGCAGTTACAGTAGTATTACCGTAAATTCACTACGTACCCGAGCTACGTCATGGCAACAACAGTCTGAGTCGGTACCGAGGGCATTTACAGTAGTATTACCGTAAATTCACTATGTACAGAGCTACGTCATGGCAACAACAGTCTGCAACACTTACAGTTCAGTTATTTGTTGGGTGTTACAGTGTGTTCATGTGGTTTCTGGTTGCATTTCAGTTATTTGTGTGTGTGTGTTGCATTTCAGTGTGTGTGTGTGTGTGTGTTCATGTGGGTGTGTGTGTGTGTGTGTGTTCATGTGTGTGTGTGTGTGTGTGTGTTCATGTGTGTGTGTGTCATGTGTGTGTGTGTGTGTGTATTCATGCTTGTGTGTGTGTGTATTCATGCTTGTGTGTGTGTGTGTGCTCATGTTTGTGTGTGTGTATGTGTGTGTGTTTCATATTCATGTGTGTGTGTGCTCATGTTTGTGTGTGTGTATGTGTGTGTGTGTTCATATTCATGTGTGTGTGTGTTCGTGTGTGTGTGTGTGTGTGTGTGTGTGTGTGTATTCCTGTGTGTGTGTGTGTGTGTGTGTGTGTGTGTGTGTGTGTGTGTGTGTGTTCATGTGTGTGTGTGTGTGTGTGTGTGTGTGTGTGTGTGTGTGTGTGTGTGTGTGTGTGTGTGTGTGTGTGTGTGTGTGTGTGTGTGTGTGTGTGTGTGTGTGAAGGAGGAAACACAATAAGCTTGTGACTGATGAATTCTCTAGTAGACCCAACCACTCATGCTGTTTCACAGGTATCCTGTGTGTAAGAAGGGAACTAATGTAATCTATTGATCACCTGATCAATAGGGCATGTTGACAACAGCCCCCTTCCTAAACGACTGTGTCACAGCGGTCTATTGGCATCGCATCTCAGTGCAAGAGGCGTCACTACAGACACCCTGGTTCGATTACTGGCTGTTTAACAACCCGGCCGTGATTGGGAGTCCCATAAGGCGGCGTACAAATGGCCCAAGCGTCGTCCGTGGTTTTGCCGGAGTAGGCCGTCTCCGTAAATAAGAATGTATAAGGTGAATGCACCAATTTGTAACCGCTCTGGATAAGGGACTGTAAATGACTTAAATGTAAATGTAAATGTAAAGATTATATTAAAAAACTATAAACACACTCACCAGAACACCAATACTAACCCCATGATGGGACCATATTTTACTGTAATATAGATACACCCACCAGTACTAACCCCATGATGGGACTGTATTTTACTGTAATATAGATACACCCACCAGTACTAACCCCATGATGGGACTGTATTTTACTGTAATATAGATACACCCACCAGTACTAACCCCATGATGGGACTGTATTTTACAGTAATATAGATACCCCATGACGGGACTGTATTTTACTGTAATATAGATACACCCACCAGTACTAACCCCATGATGGGACTGTATTTTACTGTAATATAGATACACCCACCAGTACTAACGCCATGATGGGACTGTATTTTACAGTAATATAGATACACCCACCAGTACTAACCCCATGATGGGACCATATTTTACTGTAATATAGATACACCCACCAGAACTAACCCCATGATGGGACTGTATTTTACAGTAATATAGATACACCCACCAGAACTAACCCCATGATGGGACACTATGTTACTGTAATATATCACCCACCAGTACTAACCCCATGATGGGACTGTATTTTACTGTAATATAGATACACCCACCAGAACTAACCCCATGATGGGACCATATTTGACTGTAATCGTCCATTATTTATCTTAACGGTTTTGTGGAGGTGATAAACGGAATATGAAGTTATTCTTTATTCCCATGTGTGTTTAAGCAGGGAGGTCTAGATGTGCGTCCTCTGTATTTCAGAACAAACCGCTGGGCCTGGCTTAGAATAACTCTACGTTACATAAGCCCTATAATGAGAGATGGCATCTCCAGGGTTTTAAGCAGCAAACTATACCCAGTGCTGGGGAGTAGCAGCTAACCTACAAGTATGCAGCCCTGGTGCCAAGATAAAGCTGTGGTAATCGACCCAGGCCAATCAAATCCCGACGGCTGCCTCGGGTTGGGTGCGATGGCTGTCTGGTTTTGTCGGTGCCTGTCTACACACAGACCTACATCAGGAGTGACACCAGGTATTCTACACAGGTCTATCAGGAGTGACACCAGGTCTGTCTACACAGCCGAACTACATCAGGAGTGACACCAGGTCTGTCTACACAGCAGAACACCACATCAGGAGTGACACCAGGTCTGTCTACACAACATACCTACATCAGGAGTGACACCAGGTCTGTCTACACAACAGAACTACATCAGGAGTGACACCAGGTCTGTCTACACAACAGACCACTACATCAGGAGTGACACCCTATAATGAGAGGTCTGTCTACACAACAGATCTACATCAGGAGTGACACCAGGTCTGTCTACACAACAGAACCACATCAGGAGAGACACCAGGTCTGTCTACACAGCAGAACTACATCAGGAGTGACACCAGGTCTGTCTACACAGCAGAACACCACATCAGGAGTGACACCAGGTCTGTCTAAAGCAGATCTACATCAGGAGTGACACCAGGTCTGTCTACACAACAGAACCACATCAGGAGAGACACCAGGTCTGTCTACACAGCAGAACTACATCAGGAGTGACACCAGGTCTGTCTACACAGCAGAACACCACATCAGGAGTGACACCAGGTCTGTCTACACAGCAGAACTACATCAGGAGTGACACCAGGTCTGTCTACACAACAGAACTACATCAGGAGTGACACCAGGTCTGTCTACACAGCAGAACTACATCAGGAGTGACACCAGGTCTGTCTACACAGCAGACCTACATCAGGAGTGACACCAGGTCTGTCTACACAGCAGAACACCACATCAGTAGTGACATCGGGTGTAGTAGAGTACTAGTAGAAATGCATCCCAAATGGCACCATATTCCCTGTTTAGTACACTACTTTGGACCAGAGCCCACTGGAGGTTAGCTGCATAGAACTCTGGTCTAAAGTGATGCACTAAATAGGGATTAGGTTGCCTTGTTGGAGGCAGACTAAGACAAAGGGCCATCGTTGCTCTGAGACCAGCGGCACCATCCCACTCAAACTAATGACATCAATTACAACGGATGAGCAGTGAGCCACTGACTGACTGAGGAAAGAGGGACTGACTGAGGGAGGAAAGAGGGACTGATTGAGGAAAGAGGGACGGAGTGAGGAAAGAGGGATGGAGTGAGGAAAGAGGGACTGACTGAGGAAAGAGGGAAGGAGTGAGGGAGGAAAGAGGGACGGAGTGAGGGAGGAAAGAGGGACGGAGTGATGGAGGAAAGAAGGACGGAGTGAGGAAAGAGGGACGGAGTGAGGAAAGAGGGACGGAGTGAGGAAAGAGGGACGGAGTGAGGGAGGAAAGAGGGACGGAGTGAGGGAGGAAAGAGGGACGGAGTGAGGGAGGAAAGAGGGACGGAGTGAGGGAAGAAAGAGGGACTGACTGAGGAAAGAGGGATGGAGTGAGGAAAGAGGGACTGACTGAGGAAAGAGGGACAGAGTCAGGGAGGAAAGAGGGACGGAGTGGGGAAAGAGGGACGGAGTGAGGGAGGAAAGAGAGGGACTGACTGAGTAAAGAGGGACGGAGTGAGGGAGGAAAGAGAGGGACTGACTGAGGAAAGAGGGACGGAGTGAGGGAGGAAAGAGAGGGACTGACTGAGGAAAGAGGGACTGACTGAGGGAAGAAAGAGGGACTGACTGAGGAAAGAGGGACAGAGTGAGGAAAGAGGGACTGACTGAGGAAAGAGGGACGGAGTGAGGGAGGAAAGAGGGACGGAGTGAGGGAGGAAAGAGGGACGGAGTGAGGGAGGAAAGAGGGACAGAGTGAGGAAAGAAAGAGGGACTGACTGAGGAAAGAGGGACAGAGTGAGGAAAGAGGGACTGACTGAGGAAAGAGGGACGGAGTGAGGGAGGAAAGAGGGACTGACTGAGGGAGGAAAGAGGGACTGATTGAGGAAAGAGGGACGGAGTGAGGAAAGAGGGATGGAGTGAGGAAAGAGGGACTGACTGAGGAAAGAGGGAAGGAGTGAGGGAGGAAAGAGGGACGGAGGAGGAGGAAAGAGGGACGGAGTGATGGAGGAAAGAAGGACGGAGTGAGGAAGAGGGACGGAGTGAGGAAAGAGGACGGAGTGAGGGAGGAAAGAGGGACGGAGTGAGGAGGAAAGAGGGACGGAGTGAGGGAGGAAAGAGGGACGGAGTGAGGGAAGAAAGAGGGACGGAGTGAGGAAAGAGGGATGGAGTGAGGAAAGAGGGACTGACTGAGGAAAGAGGGACAGAGTCAGGGAGGAAAGAGGGACGGAGTGGGGAAAGAGGGACGGAGTGAGGGAGGAAAGAGAGGGACTGACTGAGTAAAGAGGGACGGAGTGAGGGAGGAAAGAGAGGGACTGACTGAGGAAAGAGGGACGGAGTGAGGAGGAAAGAGGGACTGACTGAGGAAAGAGGGACTGACTGAGGGAAGAAAGAGGGACTGACTGAGGAAAGAGGGACAGAGTGAGGAAAGAGGGACTGACTGAGGAAGAGGGACGGAGTGAGGGAGGAAAGAGGACGGAGTGAAAGAGGAGGAGGGAAGAGGGACAGAGTGAGGAAAGAAAGAGGGACTGACTGAGGAAAGAGGGACAGAGTGAGGAAGAAGAGGGACTGACTGAGGAAAGAGGGACGGGTAGGAGGAAAGAGGGACTGACTGAGGGAGGAAGGGAGAGGGACTGATTGAGGAAAGAGGGACGGAGTGAGGAAGAGGGACTGAGGAAAGAGGGACTGAGGGAAAGAGGGGGAGTGAGGAGGAAAGAGGGACTGACTGAGGGAGGAAAGAGGGACGGAGTGAGGGAAAGAGGACGGAGTGAGGAAAGAGGACTGAGTGAGGAAGAGGACGGAGTGAGGGGAGGAAAGAGGGACGGAGTGAGGAGGAAGAGGGACGGAGTGAGGAGGAAAGAGGACGGAGTGAGGGAAGAAAAAGAGGGACTGACTGAGGGAGGGAAAGAGGGACGGGACTGACTGAGGAAAAGAGGGACGGAGTGAGGGAGGAAAGAGGGACTGAGGAGGAGAAAGAGGGACGGAGTGAGGGAAAAGAAAGAGGGACTGACTGAGGAAAGAGGGATGGAGTGAGGAGGAAGAGGGACTGACTGAGGAAGAGGGACAGAGTCAGGGAGGAAAGAGACGACGGGAGTGATGGAAGAGGGGAGTGAGGAAAAGAGGGACGGAGTGAGAAGAGGGACTGACTGAGAGGAAAGAGGGACGGAGTGAGGGGAGGAAAGAGGGACGGAGTGAGGGAGGAAGAGGGACAGAGTGAGGGAGGAAAGAGGGACTGACTGAGGAGTGAGGGAAGAAAGAGGGACTGACTGAGGAAGAGGGACAGAGTGAGGGGAGAAGAGGACGACTGAGGAAAGAGGGACGGAGTGAGGGAGGAAAGAGGGACTGACTGAGGGAGGAAAGAGGGACTGATTGAGGAAAGAGGGACGGAGTGAGGAAGAAAGAGGGACGGAGGAAAGAGGGATGGAGTGAGGAGGAAAGAGGGACTGAGGGAGGAAAGAGGGACAGAGTGGGAGGAAAGAGGGACGGAGTGAGGAAAGAGGGACGGAGTGAGGAGGAAAGAGGGACGGAGTGAGGGAGGAAAGAGGGACGGAGTGAGGGAGGAAAGAGGGACGGAGTGAGGAAAGAGGACGGAGTGAGGGAGGGGAGGAAGAGGGAGTGAGGAGGAAAGAGGGACGGAGAGGAAAGAGGGACGGAGTGAGGGGAGGAAAGAGGACAGAGTGAGGAGGAAAAAGAGGGACTGACTGAGGAAAAAGGGACTGAGTGAGGAAAGAGGACAGAGTGAGGAAAGAGGAAAGAGAGGGACGGAGTGGGGAAGAGGGACGGGGAGGAAAGAGGGACTGACTGAGTAAAGAGGGACGGAGTGAGGGGGACAGAAGAGAGGGACTGACTGAGGGAAAAGAGGGACGGAGTGAGGAGGAAAGAGAGGGACTGACTGAGGAAAGAGGGACTGACTGAGGGAAGAAAGAGGGACTGACTGAGGAAAGAGGACAGAGTGAGGAAAGAGGACTGAGGAGGAAGAGGGACGGAGTGAGGGAGGAAAGAGGGACGGGTGGAGGAAGAGGGACGGAGTGAGGGAGGAAGAGGGACAGAGTGAGAAAGAAGAGGACTGACTGAGGAAAGAGGACAGAGTGAGAGAGAGGGACTGACTGAGGAAAGAGGACGGAGTGAGGGAGGAAAGAGGGACTGACTGAGGAGGAAGAGGGACTGATTGAGGAAAAGAGGGATTGAGGAAAGAGGATTGAGGAAAGAGGAAGGAGTGAGGGAGGAAAGAGGGGACGGAGTGAGGAGGAAAGAGGGACGGAGTGATGGAGGAAAGAAGGACGGAGTGAGGAAGAGGGACGGAGTGAGGAAAGGACGGAGTGAGGGAAAGAGGGACGGAGTGAGGAGGAAGAGGGACGGAGTGAGGGAGGAAGAGTGAGGACGGAGTGAGGGACTGACTGAGGAAGAGGGACTGAGGGAAGAAAGAGGGACTGACTGAGGAAAGAGGGATGGAGTGAGGAAAGAGGGACTGACTGAGGAAGAGGGACAGAGTCAGGGAGGAAAGAGGGACGGAGTGGGGAAGAGGGACGGAGTGAGGGGAGGAAGAGAGGGACTGACTGAGTAAGAGGGACGGAGTGAGGGAGGAAAGAGAGGGACTGACTGAGGAAAGAGGGACGGAGTGAGGGAGGAAGAGAGGGACGAGAAGAGAGGAAAGAGGACTGACTGAGAAGAAAGGGGACTGACTGAGGAAAGAGGGACAGAGTGAGGAAAGAGGGACGGACTGAGGGAGGAAAGAGGGACGGGTGAGGGAGGAAAGAGGGACGGAGTGAGGGAGGAAAGAGGGACAGAGGAAAAGAGGACTGACTGAGGAAAGAGGATGACAGAGAGAAAGAGGGACTGACTGAGGAAAGAGGATGGAGTGAGGGAGGAAAGAGGGACTGATTGAGGAAAGAGGGATGGAGTGAGGAAGAGGGGACTGACTGAGGAAAGAGGATTGACAACAAGGAAAAGAGGAAAGGAGGAGGAAAGAGGGACGGATTGTGAGGAAAGAGGGACGGAGTGAGGAAAGAGGAACTGAGGGAGGAAAGAGGGACGGAGTGAGGGAGGAAAGAGGGACGGAGTGAGGAAAGAGGGACGGGTGAGGGAGGAAGAGGGACGGAGTGAGGGAAAGAGGGACGGAGTGAGGAGGAAAGAGGTACTGACTGAGGAAAGAGGGACGGAGTGAGGAGGAAAGAGGGACGACTGAGGGAAGAGGGATGGAGTGAGGGAGGAAGAGAGGGACTGACTGAGGAAGAAAGGGAGGGAGGGAAGAGGGACTGACTGAGTGAAAGAGGAAGAGAAAGAGGGACTGACTGAGGAAAGAGGGAAGGGTGAGGAAAAGAGGGACGGAGTGAGGGAGGAAAGAGGGACGGAGTGAGGAGGAAGAGGGACGGAGTGAGGAAAGAGGGACGGAGTGAGGAAAGAGGGACGGGTGAGGAAAGAGGGACGGAGTGAGGGAGAAAGAGGACTGAGAAAGAGGATGGAGTGAGGAAAGAGGGACTGACTGAGGGAGGAAGAGGAGGGAGGAAAGAGAGGACTGAGAGGAAAGAGGGACGGTGAGGGAGGAAAGAGGGACTGACTGAGGAAAGAGGGACAGAGTGAGGGAAGAAGAGGACTGACTGAGGAAGAGGACAGAGTGAGGGAGGGACTGACTGAGAAAGGGACGGGAGTGAGGGAGGAAAGAGGGACGGAGTGAGGAGGAAAGAGGGACGGAGTGAGGAGGAAAGAGGGACTGAGTGAGGAAAGAGGGACAGAGGAGGAAAGAGGGACAAAGAGTGAGGAAAGAGGGGAGTGAGGAAAGAGGGACTGAGGAGGAAAGAGGGACGGAGTGGAGGAAAGAGGAGGACTGAGGAGGAAAGAGGGACAGTGAGGAAAGAGGGACGGAGTGAGGAAAGAGGAGGAGTGAGGAAAGAGGGACTGACTGAGGAAAGAGGGAGGAAAGGAGGGACTGGAGGAAAGGAGGGACGGAGTGAGGAGGAAGAGAGGGACTGATTGAGTGAGGACTGGAGGAAAGAAGGACGGAGTGAGGAAAGAGGGACTGAGGAGAGGAAAGAGGACTGAGTGAGGGAGGAAAGAGGGACGGAGTGAGAGGAGGGAAAAGAGGGACGGGTGAGGAGGAAAGAGAGGATGGAGTGAGGAAGACGGAAGGAAGAGGGACGGAGTGAGGAGGAAAGAGACTGAGTGGAGGAAAGGGAGGATGGAGGAAAGAGGGACGGAGTGAGGAAGGGAAAGAGGGACGGAGTGAGGAGGAAAGAGGGACGGAGTGAGGGAGGAAAGAGAGGGACTGACTGAGGAAAGAGGGACGGAGTGAGGAAGGGACTGACTGAGAAAGAGGGAAAGAGGGACGGAGGAGGGAGGACAGAGAGGGAGGGAGACGGACTGAGGAAAGAGGGACGGAGAGGGGAGGAAAGAGGACACTGAGTAAAGAGGACGGAGTGAGGAGGAAAGAGGGGAGGAGGAAAGAGGACTGAGGAGGAAAGGACTGACTGAGGAAAGAGGACTGACTGAGGAAGAAAAGAGGACTGACTGAGGAAGAGGGACAGAGTGAGAAGAGGGACGGCTGAGGAAGAGGGACGGAGTGAGGAGAAGAGGGGCGGAGTAGGGAGAAAGAGGGACAGGTGAGGAGGAAAGAGGGACAGAGTGAGAAAGAAAGAGGGACTGACTGAGGGGAAAGAGGACAGAGTGAGAAAGAGGGACTGACTGAGAAGAGGACGGAGTGAGGAGGAAAGAGGACTGACTGAGAGGAAAAGAGGGACTGATTGAGGAAAGAGGGACGGAGTGAGGGATGAAAGAGAGGGACTGACTGAGGAAAGTGAGGGACTGACTGAGGAAAGAGGGATGGAGTGAGGGAGGATAGAGAGGGACTGACTGAGGAAAGAGAGGGACTGAGCTGAGGAAAGAGGGACTGACTGAGGAAAGAGGGACAGAGTGAGGAAAGAGGGACTGACTGACGAAAGAGAGGGACTGACTGAGGAAAGTGAGGGACTGACTGAGGAAAGAGGGACGGAGTGAGGGAGGAAAGAGGGACTGACTGAGGAAAGAGGGACGGAGTGAGGGAGGAAAGAGAGGGACTGAGGGAGGAAAGAGGGACGGAGTGAGGGAGGAAAGAGGGACTGACTGAGGAAAGAGGACGACTGAGGAAAGAGGGACTGAGTGAGGGAGGAAAGAGAGGGACTGACTGAGGAAAGAGGGACGGAGTGAGGGAGAGAGAGAGGTACTGACTGAGGAAAGAGGGACGGAGTGAGGGAAGAGGGACGGAGTGAGGGGAGGAAAGAGGGA